>NC_063062.1:37745227-37767727 GCF_018812025.1 Megalobrama amblycephala | reverse complement strand
ATGGATGGATAGACGATGGATAGTTTTTTTTATTAATTCATATCAAATTCTTTATCAGATTGTAATCAGAGTGTGAAAAACAGGCAGAACTGACAGTCATGTGTTATTGGCTATAATGAGCTGAAATGATTGGCTCATATGATGACAGATCTTGTGTGTGTGAGTGTGAGTGTGAGTGTGTGTGAGTGTGTGAGTGTGTGAGTGAGTGTGTGTGGCAGTGTTGTGTGGCCGGTGAGGGGCAGCAGCTCGAGGGTCGCGGGTGTGTGAGAATCTGCTCATTGGAGTGCAAATGAAGCCCGGCAGGTTTGAAAACCTCAGTTTGTGGAGGACACTAGAGCCCCAGTGTTAAAGAGCAGATGACCTCTATTCACAGCGCTGAGCCTTTATTTCAGCACCTCCTGACCGCAGCCATTGTTCCTCCTGTGTGTGTGTGTGTGTGTGTGTGTGTGTGTGTGTGTAGGTTTGGCTTTTAAAGGCCCTGTCCTCTCCTGAGGCTGTGTGTCGTTCAGGACAAAAGTGTGTGTCTCTTCTGCATTTTCTCACTTAGAGCAAAACCTGATCTCTAGGCAAATGTTAGTGACAGTTCAAGAGTTTTCAACATGATTAAATTAGTGTGTGTGTGTGTGTGGTCTGATATCATGAGACTGTCCATCTCCAAACTTATGGATTATGGATCATCTTTATACAGCCTGTAGTTGTTTTAGGGTGTGTGTGTGTTTGTGATTTGTGAGTGTGATGTCTGTATGTTTGCAGGTGTTTGAGAGCTGTAGTTCTCGCTGTCAGTGAAGTTGTAAAACAGCTAATGAGTCTCGTATTGTGTAACAGTGAAGGAACGGACGGGGGAGAGACACAGCAAATGTTACGGAGCGACAAAATAACACACTCTCCTGCCCTCCGCTTCACCCCGAGAGCCCACGAGCACATCTATAGAGAGAGGATTATGGGAATGGAGTAGTTTTGTGTTATGAAGTGATAAACAGTAAAGACAGTGAATGTTTTACAGGCTGCTTTTAAAGGGGCATTTAGAGTCTTTATACAGACTCTCTAAAAACTCGTAAAGTTCGCAGGGACCTGGGAAATACTGTGAAGATGGACAACAGAGACTGTGCTCAGATCACTATAAGAATCTGCACACACATAATTGAGCTAAATATATGCCAAACTGGGCAATATAATGAATATGCATGATATTTGCATTGATTTATCTGATTATATTCAAATTAATCAGCATAATTAATTATTTTATGTATTAAAACACACACACACACATATATATACATAATATACATGCATGCATGCTTTATGCATTAAACTTATGCAACTTTAAACAGTATATTATATAATATATATAGCGTGAGAGATTTTTTTTAGATGATCTTCATGTATAAAATAAATTATGCTGATTTATTTATTGCATAAATTTTTATTATTTAATGCATATTAAATTTTTCATGTTTTTCGTCCTGCACAGACACACACTCACATGAAGTAAAGCACAAAACACACTACTCCTTAAAGGCTAGTTTTATTGGTGGTCTCCATGCGATTGCTTTCTGCTCCGCTAGTTTGCAGAATTGGTGAAAAGCTTTTTCTCTCCGACTCCTTTTGTTCATTTGCCCCCAACTGCCCCGGCCAAAGAAGGAGGTTTCTTTAAGGGGCATTTGTTTGACCAGATCGAGCTGGTCAGGACAGCTGCCGCTTTGCACCGATGGAAGGGCAATTATGCAAATGAGCGAGAAGTATGCAGGGTTTTAGTAAAGTTTGATTTTCATTTAATTTAGTCCAGAGGTTGAGTGTGATTTTCTGCGCTGGTGTTTTAGCACCGTTATGCGCTGATGGAGGAGACGCACTTTCTTTTCATCATGCTTGTGTTTTTTGACACCACATGTTGGCAGATGTTGTGGACAGGTTTGTGCTTGTGTGTGTGTGTGTGTGTGTGTGTGTGTGTGTTTGCTCTAGGCTGAAGTGTGTGAGTTTGTTCATGTTTGAGAGTGTAAGATTGATGGTTCCACATGTTGAGACCTTTTGCCCTGTGTGTTTCTACTCACCTCTACCAGATATCAGTCACTATCACACATTACTTAGATATCTAAAGGAGAACATATTTTCTTCTCTTTTGTTATATAAAGCTGATTATAATGACTAACCCAATCCCTACCACTAAACGAAAAAACTGTGCTATTATTTAGAAAGAGAAATATAATTATATTAAAGACATGAATAATATTAAATAATGTATTTTTTTGTGTATATATATATATATATATGTATTAATATAGTATTTAATTCAAATTAAACCTTTTTTAAATGTATCTAAAAAATTATATGTATTGAAATGAACCTTTTCAAATGTGTGTATGTATATATATATATATATATATATATATATATATATATATATATAAAATATAGTATTTAATTGAAATGAACCTTTTAAATTTATATTAATCATTATATAAAAAAATTATATATAAATGTATAAAATTTATAAATGTATTAAATAAAAATAAATGATATAAATGCGTGTGTGTGTATATATATATATATATATAGACATAATATAGTATTTAATTGAAATGAACCTTTTTAAATTTATATTAAAATTATATTAAATCCATATATATATATATATATATATATATATATATATATAGACATAATATAGTATTTAATTGAAGTTAAGCTTTTAAATTTATATTAATCATTATATAAAAAATTATATATAAATATATAAAATTTATAAATGTAATAAATAAAAATAAATATATATATATATATATAGACATAATATAGTATTTAATTGAAGTTAAGATTTTAAATTTATATTAATCATTATATAAAAAATTATATATAAATATATAAAATTTATAAATGTAATAAATAAAAATAAATTATATAAATTGTGTATATATATATATATATATATATATATATAGAGAGAGAGAGAGAGAGAGAGACATAATATAGTATTTAATTGAAATGAACCTTTTTAAATTTATATTAAAAATATATTAAATCCATATATATATATATATATATATATATATATATATATAATATAATATAATATAGACATAATATAGTATTTAATTGAAGTTAACCTTTTTAAATACATAAATACATAAAAATGTATAAATGTAAAAATTTACAAAATTTTATAAATAAAAATAAGTTTTATATATATATATATATATATATATATATATATATATATATATATATATATATATATACTTTTAAAAAGGTTCATTTGAATTAAATACATTTATAAATAATATATAAACATAATGATTACATACAACTATAGCTAATAAATCCATGATTTAACATACGTTTTTCAGCGATTGTAGGATGTGTAGGCCTTAAATATTGTAAAGATGATCTCCTAAACATTGTAAAATGTCTTAAACTCTCTAACTGAATGTAAAGCCATTGAAAGGAGTGTTTTCGAGGCAGTGTGAGGACGCAGATGTCAAAGGTGGCCTTCTTCAGCAGTTTAAAATTAGAAACATGTCTGAGTTTGTGGCTCACGCCTGGTTGTTTTGAGAGCCGGTGTTGGGAAACGGCCCCTCTTACTGGGTCCCCAAGGGCCTCTAATGTGTTCCTACTAGGATTCCTGGAATTGCCACACGGACATCAAAATTTTCTTTTCTTTAATACTGGATGTCTCACTAGTTTGATATTTTTGTTAGTGTTTATCCATGGTGCTCTTAAAGTAGATTATGCTATTGCTCAGAGTAGTTGATGATAAAAACAACATATATTTTTTAAATTATGTTTTTGCTAGGTGATGCTTCAAGCCTCCGGAGTCAGTAATAACCAGGATAATGGAGAGTCAAACCTGAAGCATTTGAGCTTGAGATGAAATGTTTGAGGAATTTCTGAGG
The DNA here is from genome assembly GCF_018812025.1 of Megalobrama amblycephala. Taxonomy (NCBI): domain Eukaryota; kingdom Metazoa; phylum Chordata; class Actinopteri; order Cypriniformes; family Xenocyprididae; genus Megalobrama; species Megalobrama amblycephala. The sequence continues at coordinate 37,763,840 of NC_063062.1, read as the reverse complement.
GACAAAACCGCTTTAGTTCGCATCTGAAAGGTTTCCATGGTTTCTCTAAGTGGCGGTCTGAAAGGTCAAAGGTTGCTTTAAATTGCCCAGCAGGTTGTGTGCAGGGAACCAGTGCTAAGGAGTGAAATATTCCTGCTAATAACAGACAAAAACATGCCAACGTAGATCAGCCCATCTCTGTGGATATACATGTGTGTGTATATAAGATTTAGATCACCATAACTGACACATTCTAGTCCTGAGAGACTGAGGTTGTGTTCCAAAACCTAGTGAGCTGCCTTGATCCCTACATGGTCAAGTCAAGTCAAATTTCACAATACACTTTGATTCAAAGCAGAAAACCTTGATGTTAATGTTTATAATATCTTAAAATCTTCATTTATCAGATTAGAGCTGGGAGACAATATAGTTTACATCGTTCACATTGAATTTATATTAAAAATTAAATTACAAAATCATATATATATATATATATATATATATATATATATATATATATATATATATATATATACTATTAAATATAACAAACTGCTTGTTATACAAATTATACAAATTTAATAAATAAAAATAAATTATATGCTTATTAAATTTGTATATAATTTTTTATAAACATTTAAAAAGGTTCATTTGAATTAATCATTTGAATAAATAATATATGATTTTATTAAATATATTTTTTGTCTATTTTATATATACATATAAAATACATTATATAATATATACATTTAGAAAGGTTCATTTTATTTTATATATATATATATATATATATATATATATATATAATGCATTAAAATAAAAAAATAAATTCTCACTATTAACTATGAACTTCGACTTTTGCCTCAATAAACTCCTAATTACTGCATATTAATAGTTAGTAAGGTAGTTGTTAAGTTTAAGTATTGGGTGAGATTAAGGGATGTAGAATATGGTCATGCAGAATAAGGCATTAATATTTATAAGTGCTTTATATTTATATGCTTTATAAGTATAAAATAATAATATGCATGCTAAAAAGCAACTAGTTAATAGTTTATTTTATTTAAATACATTTTTATTTAAATTGCAGCATCCTATACAAATAGCTCTCCTCACTTGAAATGCATGACATTTTTGGTATTCAGTTATACTGAATTATATGCATGATTATAACCAACACAATCACAATGCATTATGGGATTGCATGCACGCTGTCCTATAATTTGGCCAAATGCATGGCATTATGTCTGTATCATGAGTGCACATAAAATGCTTTCTAAGGAGAGTGCTACTCTACATTTATTTGATCACAGATAATGCTCTCTGTTTGACCGTTTGACCTGTTGCTCTTCGGCGGATCAGATAAGACACAATAGCCATGCTGTTTTCTGAGCTCGGGGGGAAGATAAGGGTCTCGGGGAATTCAGCAGCCTCCCTGCCCGCTCTGTAACTGCCCATGCGGCTGAAAGGCTAAAGGCCACAGGGAGAGGTCCTGAGCGTGGCTTCTGATTGGCCAGAGAGGGGCTGATTTTAACTCCTGATTGGCCGGAGGGGGTCCTGTGGTCTGGGGCTGTAAGTCGCCTGCTGGCTGGACGAACCCTGATTGATCTGGAGCTTTTTAGGCTTAGCATTCTTCCCTTCTGTTCACAGGCGAAGCATTCTTTGCTCTGCTGTCATTTCTCTAAAGAAGGAGCGAGAGGTGAGGTCAGGTCACGACACAGCAGGACACTGTTTGTTCACAGCGCTTGCTCGGCTCCTTGTGCATAATGCATCTGCTAATAAAACCTTAAAACATCTCAAATTACTTTGCATTAAAAATGAATTAATGGATTAACTGCCATCCTCCATTACAGCATTTAAAGTTCTATTTAAATGTGTTGGAATTTCTTCATTGGTCTCTAGAGAACCAGATGAGACGCTAATGAACAACTTTCAGTTTTACTCTGGGGTCTGTGTGAATGATGTTGTTAAGTGATGTTTTACTCTGTCAGAAACACTATAGTTTGAGTATGAGCATGTGTGTGTGTGTTGAAGGCTGAAATGTCAGTATGTTGGTGGCATCTCTTACCTGCACTAAAAGATCTTTTAAGGGCTCTTGGTAATGATCCGCTTTCAGAAAACACTTACACACTCGTATTGCTTTACCATCACTGACAATCACTTCTGAAACAGACAGAGAGGGTGAAAGCTTCATCCCTGTCTTCACATGTTTTATTTTAATGTCAGTTTAGCAATTAGAAGAAAATAATCAGAGCAAAAGCTACAGCTGAATGTGAAAAATTCTGACTTTTTTCTCCATCACAGGTCCAAAATCATATTTTCATATTCACTTTTATGTGGAAAAAGATCAGATACGAATCAGGCTTTTTTATTTTTTTGTCATACGATTTCAGTGAAAACTGTCAGATTACATGAAATTTTTATGTTTAACTCTCAATCATCATCATTGCATGGTCCATTTTTACTCTGGGCATGAAAAATCAATTTATGAAATGATTTATGATTTGCACATGAATCATCGCACAAAGGGGTATAAATATAAGTTAATTTAGTTAAAATGTAAAAATAAGTTATGTTAATGCATACACTACTCTTTAAAGTTTGGCGTCCGTGAGGTTTTTTTTAAAGAATTACTTTTATTAAGCAAGGATGCATTAAATTAAGTGACAGTAAAGACATTTATAATGTTGAAAAATTTCTATTTATTGTTTTGAACTTTTTATACTTCAAAGAATCCACAAAAATATGAAGCAGCACAACTGTTTTCAACATTGATAATAATGAGAAATGTTTCTTGAGCAGCAAATCATCATATTAGAATGATTTCTGAAGGATCATGTGACACTGAAGACTGGAGTAATGATGCTGAAAATTCAGCTTTGATCACTGGAATAAATTACATTTTACAATGTAATCACATAGAAAACAGTTGTATTAAATTGTAAAAATGTATTCACATTTTTTCCAGTGTTTTTGATCAAATAAATGCAGCCTTGGTGAGCAGAAGAGACTTCTTTTCAAAAACATTAAAAATAGTAGATTTAATAGTATTAAATGTGGTTTGTTATGGTGAACATCATTCCTGGTCGTATTGAACAAATTAATGCAGGTTATACCAAAGAAAATAATATTTTTATATTAATAATATTTAAAAATCCACTTAAATTCAACTTCACTTCAGTGCAGGCGTCATTATTTGACTTCATACTATTAGTCACGATCAAATCAATCAGAAATATGGGTGGCGAATACAGTTTCATACTGAGAAGTTTTAAATAATGATCTTTAATTTTTAAAAAAGTAAAAAAATACAGAAGTAGTTTAGAATATTAGCTGATTTTTTTTCTATTTCTCTCTCACACATAAGCTGAATTCGGATGGCCTTGTAATGATGTTTCTCTCTGAGTGAAAAGTTGACAAAGTGTTTTTAGGGTTGGAATAGACATGGATCATGGGAAGGAAGCATCGTCTCTCTCTGATCCACAGACCTGTGCTTTACTGAGAGCGTCTCCAAGAGCGAAGGAGAAGAAAACACTGAAACGGATCGACTGAAACGGAAGTGTCCACTTCTAATGTTGCTCTGTTGTGCTAGTGGTTCCTTACAGGTTCATGTTTGGTGGCCTGAGATGCCTAAGCAGGGATGAGCTTACAGCCGGTCAGGATTTGATGAGGTCAAAGGTGAGAGGTCAGGTCAGTGGAAGGGACAGACTTACAGATCCTTTTATAATGCTGCAGGCGGCTATTTTTCCCTTTCAGCTGCACGGACAAACACAAACTAGATGAGTTTATAGCTTTCTAAACTAAAAGATTTGATCGTTCTTGCTATTTTTGTTGTATTTCATTAGTATTTTATTATGTTTTTAGTTAAGATGAGCCGATCAATATGAGCATGTCCAGGATCAGATCAGACCTCCTAATAATCACAGGACACTGAATGCTTTTGACTCGTCTTAAAGGGATAGTTCATCTAAAACTCATCATTTCCAAACCTGCATGACTGTCTTTCTTCTGCACAACACAAAAGAAGATATTTTGAAGATTTTTTTCTGTCAGTACAATGAAAGTCAATGAGGTCCAATCAGTGTTATTTTTATATGAACTATTGGAATGTCCCTAAAATTCAAGATATGTGGGCAAAAATGTTTGAGTTTTTGACTCATATTTACATTATATAATTGGCCTTTAGTTAAATTATTTCACACAAGTAACAAACGCAATATCACACGAGTGCTGTTTTTGTCCCGAATAGCATGAGTGCAAATGGAATACCGATTTTCTACAACAGTTCAATAAATAAGAAGTTAATATTGTGTTGTTTTAGACAGAATATTGTCTGTTTTGCTCAATTTTGCCAATGAAAATATAAAGAAAAAGCAGCACTGATCGTCTCCTTGCAACACACAGGCATTTCATTTTTGAACGAATCAGGTGAACCATTCAATGACTCATTCATAAAGAGAACCATTTACTCCTGAATGAATCAGTGTGAACAAATCAAATGAATGAATGACTCAATGACTTAATCATTAAGACATTTACCGCCACCTACTGGCAGTTTTAGTTTATTTAGAGTATTTAGAGTAATATTTAGCTTATTTAGAGTATAATTTCATTTAAAATTAATTTCATTTAAAACAAAAACAAAAAATATTAAAAGGTATAGTTCACCCAAAAATCATTTATAAATCAACCTCATGGTCCAAAAGTTTGTGTAATACATTTTATGTTGATTCAAATAAAATATTTCTTCCTGAATCTACTTTTTGTAATGTCTATTTGATGCTTTACACAATAATGACTTTAAATTATTTTTTTAGGGGTAATTTCTCAGACAAATTTAATCAATTAATCGCCACATCATGTAATTAATTCAATTAAAAATTTTAATCACTTGACAGCCCTAAAATAAATAAATATATATATATATATATATATATATATATATATATATATATATATATATATATATATATATTATCATATCAGTTTTAGGTTTAGTTTTAGTTTTTTTGTCATTTTAGTAAACTTATTTCATTTATTTGCCAAAGCAACATTTCTACTTTTTGTTTAAGGGGTTAGGGTTATATCTAATACTTTATTTTACTTTATTTTATTTCAGTTTACAGAAATGTTTTCAATAGTTTTAGTTTAAGTTAATGATAATAATCACCCTGGGTCCAACGTTTATGTTTCACAGACTCTTTATCCAAAGCAACTTGCATTGCAAATTATGCATTTAAATATTATACACTATACATACTATATATTTTGCATATGGAATTTGTTCCCTTTACAAAAGTAATGTGACGATACCAACAGATGCATATATCATGATACTGAATGATTACCATATTCATATACTGTGGTATTTATATGCTACTCCTTTTTTTAATTAATTACCACGGTATTACTATAACCACACAATAAGCATTTGTTGATGTTGGTTATTTGAATGGTGATTTAAACAATATTAGCGCACACACAGTGTAGTTTGATTGACATTCTTGAACTGTCAATCAACTCCAGAATAAGATCTGTAGTTTGAAATCCGTGATGACGACTTCCTGTCGGTGATTAGATCTTACTTATCCGTGTCTTATTTAATCTTTATACCACAGCTCTCGAGCCAGAGGCTGATTTTATTATCATCACCATCCTAACATGAGGTTTATACTAAGGTCTGTATGTATAGCAGAGCTTCCATTGATTCCTGTTAACTAATGATTGACCCGAGGCTTCTTTAGGGGCTGGAGGGGACGTGAGGGGGATGATCTTAATGGCTTTTGGGGGTTTTATGGTTGTCAGCCCGAGAAGGTCAGACCTGGAGCACAGCAGCGAAGTGAAGGCCTCACTGAAGAGACATGTTAAACAAACATAATGCCTTTCAATCATAAAACAAGCCGTTTATGGTGAGCTGTGTTTGCTTGACCGGTGTATTGTGTTTGCTTCACTCAGAAAGCAAGAAAAGTTTTTTAAAGGGGTAGTGCTCACAAAAATTAAAACTCTTGTCATCTTGTACTCACCTTCAATTTCTTTTTTTGTTTTAAAACTACTTTGAAATGTATTGCACTCAGCCCTAACGTTAAATATGTCTTTACATGAACACTTTCACAAACGTTTTTGTTAGAGAGAAGGAAACAAGCAAAAGTGTCGTGTTTAGAGAGTAACAAACACACACATAGAAGTGTCACCAAAAGGTGTGTGTTATGCTAACGTGAGGTGTTTGCTGGTATTGTTTATCTAAAGCTTTTGGTTTAGTTTGACTCATTCATCTCCACTGACAGTGTGAGCATGTGAACTGGATCATCTTACAACCTCTCTTTCGCTCCTTCTTCTTCTGTTTATCTCTCTCATATCTCATTGACATTTTGCCATTACAACAAGAGATTATTTATTCACAGCTCAATAAGTGACTATTGATGATCTTCGAGTCTGAAGAAGGAGTTGTCCGTTATATAGATGATGATTTTATATTGTTGTCTTATTGCAGGTTTATCGACCTTCACTCAGCAGCCTTCATCAATCATGGTTATGGAGGGATCCGTCGCACGATTCACCTGTAAAATCACTGCCACGCCCCCGCCAATCATCACCTGGGAGTTTAACAGAGTCACTTTACCACTGGCCACTGAAAGGTAAAGCTCCGCCCACCTACTCGAGGGAGGAGGGGCTTAGAGTGGACCACTAATGCTTTCTTTAATTTGGCTTATTTAATGTATTGTAATTAGGGTTGTCGATTTAACAAAAACAACACATTTTAACATGCACCGCCCCAGACCTATGTAGTTCATCTTGATTGGTGATTCAAGTTGATTATTGACGAACAACATGATGAAACCTATAGAATGCAGTTAGAATGACCCTAAAATTCAAGATATCAGGGCAAAAAGGCCCTTTTATGAGTTTTTGTCTCATATTTATATCATGATATAGTTAAGCAATATCACACGAGAGCTGTTTTTGTCCCGAATAACACAAGTGTAAATGTGTTATTGATTTTATTCATCACAACAAATAAGAAGTTAATATTGTTATATTTTAGACACAGTATTGTCTGCTTTTGCTAAATTTTGCCAATGAAAATATTACCTATAAAGCCAGAGCAGAACTGTTGTGTGTCTCCGAGTTTCGTTTCTGAATCCGCGTTTTGAACGAATCAGTCAGGTGAGCGAATGATTCAATGACTCATTCATAAGCCATTTACTTACAGTTTTTCTCAGTCGCTTTGGTGCATTTCTCACATCACTGTTTACATTTGCACAACAGTTAATGCAGTTCTCAAAACAATTAGTACAAACTGCAAAACCTAGTTGATAACCTGCAAAAGCGTGTCACTTGCTCAAAATGGATAGGTCATTCCTCAAAAGCAAGTATTCGTGTCAATGAAAGTGTCAGTGTCATCAAGATGAAAAGTCCTGACACCATTGTTTATGAACAAGACAGTCAAATGGCTTTGTCATGTTTTCATTATGACAGTTTACTCTGCCAATGTTTTCCAATGCAAAAAAGTCAGATCTTGGTGACACTACCTGAAAATGCTCAAGACAGCACTATATACTATTTGCACAGCCATTTGAAAAATACAGTAAAGTTACACATTACTGTATTGAATATGTGTTTCACATTTTTACTGCATATGCTCTTTGCAATTCTAATTTGTTCACAGCATTGTGCAAAAGAAAAAATACACCCTTATTTGCAAAAAACATAAACTCCCTTTGGGTAGAGTTGTGCACAACTGTAAACAATATTGCAGTACATATGGCAAATCCTTACTGTAACACTACTGTACACTACAATACACTAAATGTGTGATGCAGTAAAGCTGTACGTCTAAATGTAAAATGTACAGTGACAAGTTCTTGTCCCACTGCGAGCTTCATGTATGACACGATGACAGCAGTGCAGTGCAGATTGTTTAGTGCTGAATTACTGTCCATTTATACACACCTGTTCTCCCAACGAAATGTTTGAATAATTGAATTTACAGTGGTTCTCCCAACATTTGGCTGCACCCTTCGACCAGCCTCAGCCATTGTGAGGCCGTGATTGACAACATGATCCACAATTGTAGCCCTGATTTCATCAGGGATCTGCCTATTGGCCTCTTCTTCCTCTTCCCCTGTTTTGTCCCCTTCCCCTTCTTCCCCGCACCCTTACCCCTCTTCCATGAGGCTGACCTTCCACTTCTGTGTCACAGTATTGTAGAAATGGTACACACTATGTCCTGCTTGGTTCATATATGCTTGTAAAGTGGGGGTTTACGGGATTCACCTCTGACAGTGATTGTAGAGAAGTGGCTTATCATTGGTTGCAACTAATGCTTCACACACCCCTTCTCATCAGTGAAAGTTGAGATTCACTTGAGAGAAATTGTTCAATTTAGGAGACATTTTCAGGAAAAAAAGATTTAAAAAAAATGTGTAAAATTTGCTTGACAGATTTTGACAACTAGTTCAACATTTTTGTATGTAATGACTCAAGCAATGAAATGAGGACTATTAGTTTTATATGGAATGACTATTCAGCATTCACAAGTATAGTTAATTTTGACTGACATGACATAAGCAAATGATAATGTTATAAAACAGCAGAGAGTTGTATGAAAGCAATTGATGCATGTCCAAAAGCATTTGCAATTTGTTCGAAGGAATGAGAAACTGCTACTATGATGTGCACAAATGACTAAATGTTGTGGAGGTTGAACTAATTGTTGTGCAAATGTAAATAGTGATGTGAGAAATGCACCAAAGCGACTGAGAAAAACTGTAATTCCTGAATGAATCAGCTGTTTAAATGAATCGAATGAATGAGCGACTCAATGACTTACTCATTTAGACTTTCACTGCCACCTACTGGCAGGTTTAGTTTATTATTTATCATTTCATTAACACTTAAATGCATGACTGTTTCGCCAATCATTCTTTATCGACCCGGATCTATATCTAACACTGATGGATCTCTACCTGTCGCGATAATATAAAACTCCTCTGATATTAGAGTAGCAATTACAGAAGAATAAAATAAATCGTATTTTGTTACCTTTTGGAGCTTGAAAGGGCTCAGTTTGAACAGATGTTTTATGCCATCATCACTGTCCTCGTCAGAGCTCATTTCCCAGTAAATTCAGCAAATAATGGGCTAGTTTTATGTTTGAGGTCACGAATATGAGCCCATTCGTGATCTCAAACGTATTCTCAAAATGATATAATTTTCAACATCTTCAAAATCAATATTTCGATCGCTAACAGCTTCACCAGATTCATCCAGTAACAGTTACAGTCATATTTTATTGCGTTCAGTACTCGCTCTGCAGTAAATCGCTGAGCCATTTCATGTTTTTCTTATTTCGTTTTCTGTCTAAATGAGTCGTCACTTCAGCATTGTGTATCAGACATTGCCACCTTGTGGAATAAAGGTGAATTGCACTTATTCTGTCATCTAAGATTCAATTATTGTTATGCAGAAAAAATATATGTACACTCACACCTTGGGTCGTTTGCGACCCTATACAATTTTTACAAAAAATGAATAAAAAATAGGCATTCTTTTATAATTGTATGATTTTTTTCTTGTTATATTCTGTATAATGAATTGATTGAGGAATACCAAGAAGGTTGATGCCTAACTTTAAAAAATGAACGAGGAGGAGGGTAGTGAATGACGTCCCGGGTCACTAAAGACCCGAGGTATGCATTTAAGGGCTAAAAAAAAATTTATATTTCCATATTAATAAAAAAATCATTAAAGGGATAGGTCATTATTTTATTATCATTTACTCATCCTCACGGCCTTTGAAGCTTAAAAAGTTTATGTGTAATAAATTCTATGTTGAATCAATCATACAATATATTTTTTTCTAAAGTTATTTTGTAATGTCCATTTGATGCTTTTCTCATTTAACACAATAATGACTTTAAATGATCTTTTTGTGTAATTAATTAGATTAAAAATTGTGTAATTAATTACATTAATTAATTGATCAATTGTGTAATTAGATTAATTAATGTAATTAATTAGATTAAAAATTTTAATCACTTGACATCCCTAATTATAATATATTTTGTATTCTTGTTACTTCTTGCCACATTTATTTTATTAATACATGTTCTTGGTTTAATTGTGAATGATTCAGAGAGAGTTTCAGAATAAAATCCACTTGATTCTACCTGATGGTTTTTATGTGAATGTTTGCATGTCTAGAATCACAGTGCTGCCCAGTGGCGTTTTACAAATTCAGGGAGTTGAACGGACCGACGCTGGGAGTTACCGCTGTGTGGCGACTAATATCGCCGCCCGACGCAGGAGCTCCGAGGCCACGCTAACTGTGACCGCAGGTTAGATAACAACCTAAACGTAGCTCACGATGTGGCTCAAAGAGTATATATTTACATATTTCACTTTCATTTACACTTACCATCTTTATACTTTTCAATAGCTCCGTTTCCCAGAGTTCCTCAAAGGCCTCGTATCATTGCTGGTCCGCAGAATCTCACTGTGGCGGTTCACAGTACGGCTCTGCTGGAGTGCATGGCGACCGGAATTCCTCGTCCGCTGATCTCATGGAGCCGGGCCGACCATAAATCCATTGACGTTCACAAAACGAAGGTTCTTGGCAATGGAAACCTGCTCATATCCGATGTTAAACCCCAACATGCTGGAATCTACTATTGCCGAGCCACTACACCTGGAACCAGAAACTACACGATCGCAGCCGCTAATATAACTGTGCTAGGTAGAGTCTAAACAATCCTTATATATGTTCTGTTTGCTTTTTAATACTTAAAGAAAAACATTTGTTATACACCATGAGTCAAAAGTTTGGAATAATTAAGATTTTTTTAATAAGGCTTCATTTATTTGATCAAAAATACAGTAAAAACAGTGAAAAATTATTACAATTTAAAATAACTGTTTTCTATTTAAATATATGTTAAAATGTAATTTATTCCTGTGATCAAAGCTGAATTTTCAGAATCATTACTCCAGTCTTCAGTGTCACATGACCCTTCAGAAATCATTCTAAATCATTCTAATATGCTGATTTGATACTCAAGAAACATTTCTGATTATTATCAATGTTGTGTATATATATATATATATATATAAAAGCTGTTTTATAAATTTTCTGTTCATCAAAGTATCCTGAAAAAAATGTATCAAGATGTAAAAAATGTATTAAAACTGAAAAAATGAAGCAGTTTTCAACATTGATAATAATAAATGTGTCTTGAGCAGGAATTCATCATATTAGAATGATTTCTGAAAGATCATGTGACACTGAAGACTGGAGTAATGATGCTCAAAATCTAATAATAATTAACAATATTACTGTTTTACTATATTTTAATCACATTATTGCAGCCTTGGTGATGCAGAAGAGACTTCTGTCTTCCTTCAATAATTATTCCAAACTTTTGCCCACTAGTGTAGATTGCAAAAATACATTTCTGTGCTTTTATTTTTGTGCAGCGCCTCCATCTCTTGTGGAGTGGCCGGAAAGCGTGACCCGACCCAGGGCCGGTACCGCCCGCTTTGTGTGTGTGGCGGAGGGATTTCCCACCCCTCAGATCACATGGCTGAAGAACGGTGAACCCGTTCACTCAAACGGACGTATCAAGATGTATAACAGGTACTGCATGTGAAAAAATGCATGCATGCATAGGTAGATCTTAAAGTAAATGTGGACACTTTCTGACAGACAAGCTGCTACATTAAACTGAATGCACATTGCATTTGTTTCTATTTGACTTTGAGTTGAAGTGTACATGTTGAGCACTACCTGACGCCCAAACTGGCTTTAGTCCGCTGACGTTGCTCAGGGCTTGAATTGGCTCATTTATCTGCTGGAAACTCTGTCCTGCTGAAATATTCATCAGCTGGTTTCTTCTGTGGAACAAGAGAGGGTTAATTATTCAGTGCTCTGCTAATGGTGTTTGAGCTGATTTTCTCTTTGATTTTCCTCTAATTTGTTTTCCTGTCTAGGTTTGTTACTGGATCCTGAAAGCAAAAGGGGAGGGGGAGTGATTTGGACTAGTGCTATTGACGTGCTCATTTCCTCCTCAACATGCCCATGTTAAACATGCATGTTAAATATATGTGTCTAGTTTTATTCGCAGTTCTTGCATCTACAAATATAAAAATTTTACAAAACATTTTTTGTTTTATAAAAATTTGTCATATAATACAATACAATACAATATAATATATTTTAATATAATAAAAATCAAATTTTCCCCAAATTCACATACAGTAATATAGTAAAATGTGCTTAATTTCTATGAAGATATGCAAAAAAAAAATGTATCGTCCCTAAAAAGATTCTAATAATATAATATAATATAATATAATATATTTTCCTTAAATTATTATATTAAATAAAGAAAATTAAGCACATTTTTCCCCAAATTCACAGTAATGAGGTAGTGAAATGTGCAAAAAATCTATAAACTCTAATAATAAAATTCTAATAATAGAATAGAATAGAATAGAATAGAAATTTACCAGCCCTAATAATAAGATTCTAATAATAGAATAGAATAGAATAGAATAGAATAGAATAGAATAGAATAACAAAATATAATATAATATATTTTCCCCTTGAATTATTTTCCATGGTGAGTCTCATACTTAATAATGTAATGGAATTATTTTTTCAATAGATTTTGTTTCTATTTTATGTGTTTAAATTATCTTCAATTAAAGGCAGCACAACAAATACTACTAAATATTACAATAATGAGAATTTGGGAGTAAAATGTTTTTAGATTTTATGAAAATAATGCAAAATTTTTTTACTGGTCTCAGTAAGAATAGTTTTCTTTATGCAAAAATTTTTACTTAAGATTTTGGAGTGCAATATTACCAGGATTTGTGAGATGTCAATATATCAACATCTTAAGGCACACATTATATCATCATGAAAAACTCTTGTTTTGTGTTTTCACAGTAAACTAGTGATAAACCAGATTATTCCGGAAGATGACGGCATATACCAGTGTGAGGCGGAGAACGAGCAGGGTTCAGTTCTGGCCATGGCTCGTCTGATCGTAGTGATGTCGGACAACCGGCCGAGCGCGCCCAGAAACGTCCGCGCCGACACCGTGTCCAGCTCGGCCATCTTGCTTGCCTGGGAGAGACCCATGTACAACTCGGACAAGGTCATCGCCTACTCTGTGCACTACATGAAGGCAGAAGGTGAGTGTCTCCGATACAAACAGAGAAATGTGGAGCGGACAGCGGTGAAAATCCTGCCTCTGTTGATGTGCTCAGCAAAATATATGCGTCTAGTTTTATTTTCAGTCATGCATTTACAAATATTCATGTTACTAAACTAAATTTGTAATGTTATATTGTATAAAAGTATAATATAATATTATACTAAATTATACTAAATAAAGAAAATTAGCCACATTTTCCCACAAATCCAAATTCAGTAATAAGAATTTGGTTGGGGGGAAAAAAAATGCTTAATTTTTATGTATATAATGCAAAAAAATATTACAGACTCTAATTATTAATTATATCATATTATAAAATTTTTATGTTATATTGTATAAAAGTATAATATAATGTAGTATAATATATATAAAATAATAAAATATAATTTTCCTTAAATGATTATACTAAATAAAGAAAATTAACCACATTTTCCCACAAATCCAATGCTAGTAATATGAAAAATGTTGGGAAAAATTGCTTAATTTTTATGTATATAATGCAAAAAATGTTACAGACTCTAATTATTATATTATTTTATATTAATTATGTTATTTCATGTTATATAATATAATATAATATAATATAATATAATATAATATAATATAATATAATATAATATAATATAATATAATATAATATAATTAATTTAATTTACTAAATGAAGAAAATTAACCACATTTTCCCACAAATTCAAATCCAGTAATACGAATTTGGTTGGTCTGTTTATGAAAATAATGCAAAAAATGAACTGATGTGTAGTCTAGTGTTTTAATGGCACAGGAGCCCAATTAATTCAGAAATACTCTCTTTCCATTCATGAAAGTTAGACAGTTGCAAAAGTCACTTGCTTGCAATTTAAATGCATTGGCAGTCTTTTAGATTTTGAGAAAGACGTCCAAATAAAAGACCTGCCTGCCTGTGAGGAGATAAGGAAGAGAAAACAATGACATGCCCAACAGGAACTGTTCTGACAAGTGTGAAATCCTTATTAGGGATTTTGCCGGTTGCACTTGGACTTCCAGAATTCCAGGCTATTATTGGGAGAAGAATAGCTGTAGAGAAAATACATGCTGCATCTGCTGTGGAGGGCAAAAAGCATCGGAAGTGATTGAAAGGGGTGCAAAAGAGGGCTAATTATCCCGAGTGTTGGAGTGTCTTAATCTAAGCCTGAAGAGGCTTTGGGGGGTTTGTCTCTGTGCGTCAGAGTCAAAGTCTTCAGTGTGGCCATTCAGCGCCGGAACAAGGTCTTTTCTGTTGACTGTCGAGGATCTTGTTTATTGGGTCAGAAATTCAGTTGGGGACTCAATGATGTAGAGTGTTTCTTTTATTTGAGCATCTTAATGTGGGCTAATTAAAGTGTTATCAGGTTCAGTGGACCTGTGGGAAAACCAGCAGGTGGAATTTGCCTTTAGTTGCATTGATAAAGCGGTTCATTAAAAGAAAACAAGGCGGTGTTGATTGAGTTGACATGTTCCCTTTTTAAATCAGCCCTGGTTTTTGAATTGCCACACAGGTTTGTAGTTAAAGACTTCATGCATTTACATTTATTAAGTGCAAGGAGCATGCATTTAGGGTGGTTTGGTTATCTGTGCATTATTTGTTTGAATTTAGTGCATATGCATTTGGCAGATGGATTTATCCAAAGCAACGTACATTGCATTCAAGGTATGCATCAGTTCATGCAGTGTCATGCTTTCCACAGATACATTCAGGCTTGTCGTGTCTCCACAGGTCTAAATAACGAAGAGTACCAGATTGTTATCGGTAACGATACCACCCGCTACATCATTGATGACCTGGAGGCCGGGCGGAACTACACCTTTTACATCGTAGCGTACATGCCCATGGGTGCCAGTCGCATGTCGGACCACGTCATACAGCGCACGTTTGAGGACGGTGAGTAGGGGATGAGAATCAGACATGCAAAAGTTGAGACTTTTGCCATTGAAGATGCAAACCTGAACAAAAGCATGTTCATGATTGGTTAATCCTCTTCAGTGGGGCTTTTTTACTGCTAATTCACTTTATTTAGGAATGAGCTGAGAGAGCTTGTTTATTTGCCTTAAACGGGTCCTTGATTATGATTTCACTTTTTTAACTTTAGTTAGTGTGAAATGTTGCTGTTTGAGCGTAAACAACATCTGTGAAGTAACGACACTCAAAGTTCAATGCAAAGGGAGATATTTTCTTTTACAGAAATACTACAACAAGCTTCTCCACGGGTTGGTGACATCACAAACACAACAAAGGGGGTGTGGCCATGTTGGGCTGCTTTAGAGAAGAGGAAGAGTTGTTGTAGTAGAGTGTTGTTATCATGCTGTTATTTTACACCGGACTGCTTCACAAACTTAATGCTGGATTTGCACAAAAGATTAACATGACGGCACATGCTAGTGGATGAGTTGAATCAACTCCACAGCAACTACATCAATTTATCCACTAACCATTCAGAAACGTCTAAAAGTTGTAACTTCTTCCTGAGTCTCTCCATCAGTGTCGACTCCGGTTTGAACAATGTAAGGCTGAATACCGTCGTCATTTTGGCTGCGTGAGATTCTCCAGCTTTGTTGTTGTTGAGCTGTTAAAGCTCCGCCCTCTTCTGGAAAAGGGTCCGGGAGCAGCAGCTCATTTGCATTTAAAGGGAATCAGTTATGATTACCCTAAAGTTTTGTGGATTTAACTAAAAACAATATCTCATTAAGTAAATTTTATTTCTTATTTCTCTCTCAGTTCCCTTACGCGCTCCTGAGTTGAGCCTCACCAGCCGCAGTCCCACTGATATTCAGGTGTCGTGGCAGCCTCTGTCTCATAAGCTGAGTCGCGGTCGTGTTTCTGCGTACCGCCTCTCCTACAGGACCAGCACGGATGAGACGCTGACACAGCTGGAGCTCTCGGGACACAAAACTCATCACCTTCTGGAGGGTCTTCAGCCCGACACCACATATCTGCTGCGTGTCGCTGCTGCAACCAGTGTGGGCTGGGGAGAACCATCAGCCTGGACGTCACACAGGACACCGAAGACTTCCAGCACCAAAGGTGGAACATCTATCCGCCTGTCTATCTGTCTATCTATCTATCTATCTATCTATCTGTCTGTCTGTCTGTCTGTCTCTCAGTTGGTCCATCCATCCATCCATACGTCTATCTATCTATCCATCTATAAGTCTGTCCATCCGTCCATCTCTATCTATCAGTCTCTCTGTCTATCTGTCTATCCATCCATTCATCCATCCATCCATCCATCTGTCCGTCCATCCATCCGTCTGTCTGTCTGTCTCTGTCTATCTGTCTATTAATCTATCCGTCCGTCTATCTATCTATCTATCTATCTATCTATCTATCTATCTATCTATCTATCTATCTATCTATCCATTTGTCCATCTATCTATCAGTCTCTCTGTCTGTCCGTCTGTCTATCGATCGGTCTTTCCGTCCGTCAGTCGTTCTATCTATCCATCCATCCATCCACCTATCCGTCTGTCCAACCGTCTGTTTATCTATCTGTCGATCTGTCTATCTATCCATCCATCCATCAGTCTATAAGTCTGTCCTTCCGTCCATCCATCTATCTATCTATCTATCTATCTATCTGTCTGTCTGTCTGTCTGTCTGTTCATTCATCCATCCATCCATCCATCCATCTATCTATCTATCTATCTATCTATCTATCTATCTATCTATCTATCTATCTATCTATCTATCTATCTATCTATCTATCTATCTATCTATCTGTCCGTCCATCCTTCTGTCTATCTATCTGTCCATCTGTCTATCTATCTATCTGTCTGTCTATCTGTCTATTCATCCATCCATCCATCTATCTATCTATCTATCTATCTATCTATCTATCTATCTATCTATCTATCTATCTATCTATCTATCTATCTATCTGTCTATGTCTATGTCTATCTGTCTATCTATCTATCTATCTATCTATCTATCTATCTATCTATCTGTCTGTCCACCTATCTATCTATCTATCTATCTATCTATCTATCTATCTATCTATCTATCTGTCTATGTCTATCTGTCTATTCATCCATCCATCTATCCATCTATCTATCTATCTATCTATCTATCTGTCTGTCCATCTGTCTATCTATCTATCTATCTATCTATCTGTCTATGTCTATCTGTCTATTCATCCATCCATCTATCTATCTATCTATCTATCTATCTATCTATCTATCTATCTATCTATCTATCTGTCTATCTATCATTCTATCTATCGTTCTATCTGTCCATCCGTCCGTTCAGTTGGTGTTAATTATTTTGGCTATTCAGTGATGGATCTTTTGTTTATATGTGCAAAATGAAAAAAACATCAACAGACATGCTTTGGAAAGATTAGGGTGAATCCCACTCTCTTTCTCTTTGGGCTGATAATCTTTTTAAGGCATTGCATTTGTTCCTGCATGACATTTGACCCTCCTTCTCATTCACATTAGAAAGGTTTTAGTCATGGATTATAAAGCAAGAGCCGCAGGCCTCTACAGATCTTCCATTTTTCAGAGTCTCACCGTAAGCCTCAGCTCACATATCAGACTCTGTCAGGCCATCACGTGTGATCTACACCCACTCTGTTAGATTACTACGGTTAAATTTAACGCCTACAAAGATACACTGCAACCACAGGAAACTCTGCAGGAGTGTGTTTAATTAAGCTGGGTTGATTTAACCCTGGTGTCGTTCCTGTGAGGTCCCGTCTCCTCTAAACTCAAGAGATTCATGGCAGCAGTTGTGGCTGATAAATCTTGAAGATTTGTTCTCCTGAGGTTACAGGACTGTGCTTAAGAAATTTGTCATGTTTTGTTCTTTCTATCAGTGAGAGTTTCAGTGATATGAGCCGCTTAACTGTCCGTAATTACTGTGCTTTGTAGTCTGAGAAGAGCAAGCCATTTTAATGACACTGTCAACTCAACATACATCCTCTTAACACACACTTGACTTGTTTTTCTCCCACAGTGCCTCTGGCACCAGAGCTGCAGCTGGAGTCTCTGAACTGCACAACTGTCGTGTTACGTTGGCATCTTCCAGCGGGAAGCGGCACTGGACTGCAGGGCTACAAACTATCATACCATGAAGAGAGCCAACCAGAAGGACCCCCGACCCAGATTCCCCCACACCACCGCCAGCACACCATCGGAGGCCTGGGTGAGTGATCGGGACTTCAAGACACCATATGAGATCCAGCAGCAGACGGTTTTTTAATTAGTTGTTTTGTTAAGGTGGCCGTTTCTGTGTCTTGTTAGTTAGAGAGAGAAGTTAACTTGTGAAAAACTTGATAAATGGTGACTTTCAGTCCAGCTCAATACTAGTGCAGGATAGATGGATGGATGGATGGATGGATGGATGGATAGATAGATAGATAGATAGATAGATAGATAGATAGATAGATAGATAGATAGATAGA
>NC_063062.1:37645227-37742727 GCF_018812025.1 Megalobrama amblycephala | reverse complement strand
GCACTTAGATACAGACTCACACACACACACCCTCTCTCACAAACACACACATTCAGATACACTCTCTCACATACACACACACACACACACACTCAGACACACACTCTCTCTCACATACATACACTCTCTCACACACACACATTCAGACACACACTCTCTCTCTCTCACATACACACACACACACACACACACACAGATACACACTCTCTCTCACACACATACACTCTCACACACACACACACACATTCAGACACACACTCTCACACACACACACACACACATTCAGACACACACTCTCACACACACACACACATTCAGACACACACTCTCACACACAAACACACAGCAATGTCTCTTCTTCTCACGACTCCTGTGATGATGGTTTAACACAAGTAAAGGTCGTTCACACCAAGAATGATAACTGTATTGGCGTCACACCAGCAGACGATATCGTTCTGTTTATTCTAAGCGCTCACTACAGTTTTGTCGTCTGTCACTTTAAATGCCGAAGCTCTTTAAAGCAGGATGGATTCTGATTGGCTATCAATGTTTTTATTCTTCATCAGCTGGAAAAAAATTTTCTGAAAGTGATTCCAGTGAAATCGTTTCACTGTGTTGTTATTGTTATATTTGTGGTGTGAACTGCTATTCTCTTATATTTAGATCGATTTTTAGAACTATATCTGTATATGTATCATTATAGTTATCGCCTTTGGTGTGAACGAGCCTTAAACCTGCTAACTTTCACATGATGCAATCTTCATATTCCTCATGAACACTGACCCCATAGACTTCCACTGTAAGACTGTGGTAATGAACGTCATGTTACAGATGTCGAGCATGATGTTTCTGGCTTGTTTTTCCCTCCGGCATGTGTCGTTCATGATGTTTAGTGTGGCGTGAGTCAGGGTTATGGCCTCTAGTGCTCAACCTTTAATTAAAACAGGGACATTCATTTAGCTCGGCTAAATAATATCCATGAGAGCTGACCTTTGCGGATGGGCATTTTTCTGCATTGATTTTCCTCAGTCGATGCGTTATTTGACTGTGCGGAGCTCTCTGATTAGTTAAGATTTGTTATTAGTGGTGTTTACTGAGACAACACCCTGTCAACTCGATAAAAACAACAGCTTAGCAACTCCATAGCAGTGCCTTGGAAACCATCCACAATACACAGTTTATTTATATAGCATATTATCTCATACACAATGGTAATTTAAAGTGCTTTATATAAATAGGATTTTTTCAAAAACAAAATTATGCATAAAAAGTAAAACTAATTTAAAAAAGGCATTAAAAACAAACAAGAAAAATAGAAGAATACATAAATAAGATGATCATTACTTTAGCATCATGTTGGGAAGTTTTGCATGGGAAAATGTTACTTCAGAATCTAGTTTATGTTTTTAGATATTTGATTATACTTTTAAATATTTTTCCCCCATTATAGCAAGGTAGGATGCCATGCATATTTCCAAGCTTTTTCTGATTTTTTTTGGGGAGCCCTCATGCTTTCAATTTGCCAGAAATGGTAAAAATCTAGTTTATTTTTTAATATATTCCATGACAGAAACTGTGGACAGGGCCCCCTGGTGAGACTTAGAGGTATTGCAGGGGGCGTGGCCTAGTCTAAATCAATCAAATTAACATTTTTTTCCTCATAATGTAATTTTGAAATATACCAAAACTATTGTCTTTTTTATTTTATTTAGGTAAGATGCCTTGCCTATTTCTAAGATTTTGCTGATTTTGGGGGCCTTACAGCTCCAGGAAGCTCTTCCTGACATAAATGACATGTCAAGGGAGGGTTTGCTGTAATATTCACTCCTTATTTTGTCCTGCATGTGTGCTGCTCCCCGTCCCTCTCGACAGGATTTGACTTGCCCAGATTCCATGTCAAAGGTCACGACACAGAGCGCCCCCTCTCTCATTGTTAGGTTAATATCTCCAGGCTATTGTGCCATAGAGATGTTGTTGTCCATGGTGGTTTTGGGGTTTAGCGTTCGAGGAGTCTCATGTTTCTGTTGAGTACGTGCTTTTTTGCATTTGCTTTTTTGCATTTCAAAGCGAATGTCAGTGACTGAGTTTTGTACCTCCCATCTTTCAAGACATCATAATGTCCCGTTAAAAACCATGCAAATATTTAATGACTGCTTATTTCTTAGTGGAAATTGTAGCAAAAATTGAGATTCCTAATTGAGATTAAACGATTTACAGCATATCAGCAAATCTGATATGCTTGTCTTAGTTTCTCTATTATACTATATATACACAGTCAAACCAAAAAGTATTCAGACACCTTGAACATTTCATTCATTAATACAGTTTATTCACTATAGTTTAAAAAATGGTAATAAAATATGAAAAGATCTCAGAGTTAAACTGTGTCAGATGTTTCAGAAAGGTCAAAGTGACTGAATAACTTTTGGTTCCAAATTTGTATCAATTTTACTGGTAGTCCACTGTATGCATAATTTTTGGGTATAATATGTCACAGTTTAAAATCATTTTATTTGTTTTATTTGAATCTTGCTCTTGTTTGTGGACTCATGCACATTTTGCTTTCCATAAGATTTAAAGTGTTTTTTCTGTGTCATTCCTCCCATCCAAATGCTTTCTTTATCTCTCTGAATGTTGATGGCCTGGAGAAAGAGGCCTGGCTTGTGTGCCTGACCTCTGACTCCAGATTCCTGAGGAGTTTTATCTGTGTGTGAACCTTGACCCCTGACTGGCTCCACGGAGCCTCTTCAGAGTTGTGGGTCTCAATGACACACACTCTTTACCTAACCGTCCAATCACGACAGGACTGCTGTATTTGGCCCCGCCCCCTAAAGCCCTGCTCTAAAGATTTAGATCTCAGTCCCGGTGATGTCATCTGTGTGCATTGATCAGTCTGGACTGATAGTGATCCGTTTCTTCAGAACACTTCAGTCCCACCAGCTTTCAGGACACGTTCTGCCAATATCAGTGATAATCTGATGCTTCATCTGTCTGAGATCCATATCTAGGCCTTTAACCCATAATCTGATCATAGTTTATCAGTGTGCTCATTGTTTTCTCTCTAACAGTAATTAGGCAGTTGATATGACGCATCTGATCTGCATTTTTCTTGTTTGATCATTATGCATTCAGTTTTCCTCACATTAATCGAGGAACTCAGTTAAAAGTAGTTCGCATTGACTGAAATAAAGCTACAATAAATTAGAAATATTAGTTAAAATCTTAAACTTAAAACTTTAATTAAAATGATAATGAAAATTAGAAATTTCACTGAAACTAAAGAACATTATAAAATAATTAAAAATAAATAAATATGTATGTATATATTACTTGAAAAAAATTATATTAAATTATATTAAATTAAATAAAATTATATTATATATAAATTAAAAAATAATTAAAATAATAAAAAATAATTAAAACTAAACAAATTAAATGTGTATAAATTAAAAAATAATAATAAAAAATAAACATAATTAAAACTAACTAAATAATTGTATATATATATATATATATATATATATATATATATATATATATATATATATATATATATATATAAATAGTTAAAATAATACAAATTAATAATTAAAATAATAATTAAAACTATAAATAAAAATAAAATAAAAAAATATATAATAAAAAATAAATAAATTAAATATATGTGTGTGCATAAATAAAAAATAAAAAAATGAAAACTAACTAAATAAATGTGTGTGTGTGTGTTTATGTATATATATATATATATATATATATAAATAAAATTGTTAAAATAATAAAAAATAATTTAAAATAAAAATATATATTTTAATCATTTAAAATAATAATGTGTGTGTGTATGTATATGTGTGTGTGTGTGTGTATATATATATATATATATATATATATATATATAAAAAGTATACACACACACACAAAGGCACATAACACACCTACTAAAACTTAAACTAAAATTAAACTGAAAATACAAAAATGAAAGCAATTTCAAAATATTAATAAATACTACAATCATTTTTATATATTACTAAAATAACTTTTAATAACTGATTTTGGACACCTCAGGACTGTTCATATGAATTGCACAAAAGCTAAACAATTAAATAAAAGTGTAAAACTTCACAGAATCACTAATAGTCACTATATATGTACGATATTACTGTAAATGCACATCTTAACCCCTGTATCTTGATGTTGAAAAAAGTTGATGTACATATTTTAGTTGTAATCCCTAAGGATATGAAGCTCAGATCATGTTCAGTCATGTCAGTATTGAAAATCTGTGTTGTGTAGCGCCACCATGTGACCAAAGTGAATATTACAGGACAGTGTGGAAACTGCAGAAAGTGTTAATAAATGATGTCACACTCAAACCATTAATTATATATAAACATAAATATAATCCAAATATAAAATAATATATACTAGTTTTGTGTATTTTAAATTTTCATATTAACATGCCCTACTGTGAGCCTGATAAAGCTACATCAGGATGTTTATGATTGTGTTTTTAAACAAATAAAATAAAAAAAGACCTGAAAACCTGTATAGTTTTTTCTCAAGTTATACAGTCTAATATTTCCTTGGCTAGAAATGGCTCATTGTGAGTTAAATATATATAAAATTATTTTATATCCTGTTTAATAAATGCAAAAAACGTGTAATTTAGTGTTTTTTTTAATTGCGATTTTTAATAATGCTTTACTATGATTCTTGCATGTTATTTGAATATTGTACCCGTTTCTGATCAGTTGTCAATTTTTCTGTCAGTCCGAGGTCTCTTTATGGTCCTTGAGGTCGTGGTTTTGGTCATGTGACTGACCTCTCTGTGTCTGTGTGTGTTTCCCATGGCCTTTGGGTCTTTGATTTAACCTCTGGCCTGGCTGTGAATGGGATGCGACCGCTGGTCAGTGGTCAGTCAGTGAGGGGGTGCAGGCAGATGGATGAACCGAGTGGGGGATGATGGACACTCGTCTTTTGTATTGAGGATCGACCACAAACTCACTGACCAGCACCTCCAGCTCAGGGCATCTGCTGCTGATTATACACACATGCACACGCGCTAAACACACGGCACCGCTATCTAACACACACACACACACACTTCAGCTGACATGTTGCTGATGTCATACATCTGCTGTAACACACGTGCCGCGATGAGCTCCATCTCCGGTGTCCTATTCATACATAAACTGACCAAAGCTTTTGGAAATCTCATCACAGATAGGCCAAGAATATGTTTCTGCTGTATTGATGTATGTGTAAACGCCCATTTAGCCCATTTTAAATGCAGTGGAAACAGATATTAATTTGCGTCTCTCTTTATTACAGACCCCAGGAAGAAGTACCATGTCAAACTCTTGGCCTACAGTTTAAAGGGTGACGGGTACCAGGCGGACCAGACCATCAGCACGCCGGGATGTGTTTGTGAGTTCAGACACACACATATTAATGCCATTTGTTACAGACATTACTAATTACTAGGTTTAAGATTCATATAGCTTTATTATATAGTAAGGGATTACATGCATACAATGCATAGTCGCATTAAATATGCATACATACACATTTCTGTATTGCATATACTGTATTAGTGTGTAAATGTGCGTGTATATGTGTATATGAATCTAAAGTATCAGTAAAGATATTAATAATGTTACAAATAAATGCTGTTCTTTTCGACTTTATATTCATCAAAGTATTCTGAAAAAAGTATCATGTTTTCCACAAAAATATGAAGCAGCAAAACTGATAATCAGAAATGTTTCTTGAGCAGCAAATCATCATATTAGAATGATTTCTAAGGATCATGTGACACTGAAGACTGGAGTAATGATACTGAAAATTCAGGAATATATTACATTTGACTAAATATTTATATAGAAAACAGCTATTTTAGATTGTATGTAATAATATTTAGTGATTTTTACTGTATTTTTAATCTAATAAATTCAGCTTTGATCACAGTAATATATTACATTTTACTATATATTTATATACAAAACATCTATTTTAAATTGTAATAATATTTAGTGATTTTTACTGTATTTTAAATCAAATAAATTCAGCTTTGATCACAGTAATATATTACATTTGACTATATATTTACATAGAAAACAGCTATTTTAAATTGGAATAATATTTCACTATTTTTACTGTATTTTTGATTGAGCATATTAGAATGATTTCTGAAGGATCATTTGACCCTGAAGACTGGAGTAATGATGCTGAAAATTCAGCTTTGATCACAGGAATAAATTATATTTTACTATATATTCACATAGAAAACAGCTGATTTGCATTGTAATAATATTTCGTGATTTTTACTGTATTTTTAATAAAATAAATTCAGCTTTGATCACAGGAATATTACATTTGACTATATATTTTCATAGAAAACAGCTATTTTAAATTGTAATAATATTTCGTGATTTTTACTGTATTTTTAATCAAATAAATTCAGCTTTGATCACAGGAATATTACATTTGACTATATATTTTCATAGAAAACAGCTATTTTAAATTGTAACAATATTTTGTGATTTATTTACTGTATTTGTAATCAAGTAAATTCAGTTTTGGTCACAGCAATATATTACATTTTTACTATATATTTACATAGAAAACAGCTATTTTAGATTACAATAATATTTCACTATTTTTACTGTATTTGTAATTGAGCATATTAGAATGATTTCTGAAGGATCATGTGACCCTGAAGACTGTATAGTAGTAATGATGCTGAAAATTCAGTTTTGATCACAGGAAGAAATTATATTTTACTATATATCTATCTAGAAAACAGCACTTTTAAATGGTAAAAATATTTTGTGATTTTTACTGTATTTTTAATCAAATAAATTCAGATAAATCAATTCAAATAAATTTTAAAACATTTAAAAATATTAGCTACCCCAAACGTTTGAACAGAGACTATATATATATATATATATATATATATATATATATATATATATATATATATATATAAAATGAGTGAAAAAAAATTAGAGTAATTAAAACATATTATGTTTGTTTGTTTGCAGCGGTCCGTGATCGTCTGGTCCCGCCTCCTCCGCCACCTCATCACGTTTACGCCCACAGTAACTCCTCCTCCTCCGTGTTCCTGCACTGGGCCCGACCCGCCTTCACCAGCGGACAGACGGTCAACTACACGGTTCGCTGTAACCCTGTCGGACTGCAGAACGCCTCGCTGGTGCTGTACCTGCAGACGTGAGTATGACTGACCCCACACAGACAAACTGTTTGCGTACTTAAGGTCAGTTCACACAGCGCTGGCAAACACGGACAATCACCAGATTACAGTATGTCACTTCTCAGACAATCCATGATCCGACAAGCACTGATTCAACATGTTCATTCAGCGAAAACAAGCAACAGATGCAAACAGACAGTTAGCATCTGTCAGTGCATTGGCATTTACACACTATTCTGTGCCATAGTGTAGTATAAATAGTGTGATTAGTGTGTTTACAATAAGAAAAAGTGCACTTTAAGTACCTGGATGATCCATGCACTCAATTGTCACAGCTTTAAGGCTTGAAGACTGCGATGTTGAATGACAAAATAACCTTATAAAGTTCATGGTTGAGTGCATAGTCTAAAAGCAGAGTGTATAATGCGTCATTTGCGACACAACTTGTGATTGTCGTCCTCTCATATGTCATGTGTGTTCCTGCAGTGCGACCCAGAGTTTGATGGTCAGTGATTTGGACCCGAACACCAATTATGAGTTTGCCGTTCGTCTTCATGTGGATCAGCTTTCCAGCCCATGGAGTCCTGTGGTTTACCAGACCACACTACCTGAAGGTAAACATTGTAATATATATAAAAATAGATTACATTTGTAATATTGAGGGAAAAATAGAGTATTAAAGGGGCTTTTTAAATGAGAAAAAGTAAAAAGAAGAGAGGTTTTGATTGACAGACGTCTGTTTGTCTGTCCGTTCAGCTCCCACTCGAGCTCCGGTTGGGCTGAAAGTCACTCTGATTGAGGGAGACACGGCACTGGTGTCATGGAAACCTCCGGACGAGCCCAACATCGCCGTGACGCACTACACCATCCTGTACGCATCACGCAGAGCATGGGCGGCTGGAGAGTGGCAGATCCTGCAAAGAGAAGGTGTGTGTGCATGTTTTTCTATCCCGGTGGGGACTTCAGCCTGAATGCACACAGACTCATGGGGACTTGTGTCATCTTGGGGACATAAAATTGAGGAAACAAGCTTATAAATCATACAGAATGAGTTTTTTTTGAAAATGTAAATATGCAGAAAGTTTTCTGTGATGGGTAGGGTTAGTGTAAGGAGAGAGAATATGTAGTTTGTACAGTATAAAAACCATTATGTCTATGGAGAGTCCCTACAAAGATGGTAAACCAGACGTGTGTGTGTGTGTGTGTCTCTTCTCTTGGAACTATATCATTTAATTTTTACAAATTATAATATCCTGAGCTGAGTAGTTCAGATATGACATGATTTCCTGAATTAGAGCTAAAATAAATAAACAACGCTGATTCCATCAGCACTTTTTCAAGTTTTTATTTTTTTATAATAATGATAGTAGTATTTATTGTTAATTATTTTCTACAACTTATTTTAAGAAAACTTTCCATAAATAATTTTTTTCCCAAAAAAGTAACAGTAATGCCTATAAAATTGACCATTTTATTTATTAGCTTTAAAAAAGAAATTAAAAAAATCAAATATAATATAAAAATATAAACATAAATATAAAAAGTACAATATACTGTATATATAATTGACAAGAACTTCCATCTTCCAAGTCTGTCATATTTCAGCCCAAAATCAAAAATATATATATTTTGCATAATGCAAATGCAATGCAAAAAAATATATAATTATCATCAATGTGTTTACACTACGGAAGAGGATTAGGGCCAAGCAATAATAAAAGAATAAAACCATCTCGAGATTAAAGTTGTTAAATTTTGAGAAAAAAGTCGAAATAAAATGTTGAGAATAAACTCATTAAATTACGAGAAAAAACTCATTAAATTTTAAGAAAAAAGTGGTTAAATTACGAGAACAAATTCGTTAAATTATGAGAAAAATGTCGTTAAATTTCAAGAAAAAAGTCGGGATAAAATGTTGAGATAAAATGTTGAGAATAAACTCATTAAATTATGAGAAAAAAGTCGTTAAATTACGAGAACAAATTCGTTAAATTACGAATTTGTTCTCATAATTTAACGACTTTTTTCTTGTAATTTAACGAGTTTATTTTTTTATATTATATTTGATTTTTTTAATTTCTTTTTTAAAGCTAATAAATAAAATGGTCAATTTTATAGGCATTACTGTTACTTTTTATTTTATTTCGACTTTTTTTTCTAAATTTAACGACTTTTTTCTCTAAATTTAACAACTTTAATCTCGAGATGGTTTTATTTTTTTATTATTGCTTGGCCCTAATCCTCTTCCGTATTACACAGTTAAAAAGTTGTAAATAAAACAAAAAGATTAATGGAGTATGTTTTACAAGTTCAGTTTTTCTACTTCAAAATGTCATGTTTAATTCATTGCGTTATTTGCCGTTTCTTGTAATTGTTTGTGAAATTTACTAGAAATTTAAAAGTGATAATTGTTTCTACTTTTGTTTTCAATGTAGAAAAAAAATTTGTATTAGTATATAATTATAATACATATATAATTATATTTGAGGACATAAACTTTTTTACTCAGAGAAATTTGTATTAATATTTAATGTAGGGCTGTCAAACGATTAATTGCAATTAATCGTATACAAAATAAAAGTTTGAGTTTGCATAATATATGTGGGTGTACTGTGTGTAATTATTATGTATATATAAATACACACAAATTAATGTATATATTTAAGAGAAATATGTTATTTATGTACAAAATATTTTTATTTATATATAATATAAATTATATAAAAATATAAATAAATGCATATACTTGTAAATATTTCTCAAATATATACATGAATGTGTTTGTATTTATATATACATAATAATTACACACAGTACACCCACATATATTATGCAAACTCAAACTTTTATTTTGTATGCGATTAATCGCGATTAATCGTTTGACAGCCCTAATTTAATGCTTTATATTTTTTTGTTAAAGGTATAGTTCACCCAAAAATGAAAGTTGTTCCAAGTTTCTTTCCTCTGCTGAACACAAAAGAAGATATTTTGAAGAATGTTGGTAACCAAACAGTTGATGGACCCCATTGACTTCCATAGTATGAAAAAAAAAAAATTGTATGGAAGTCAATGGGGTCCATCAACTGTTTGGTTACTGACATTCTTTAAAATATCTTCTTTTGTGTTCAGCAGAATAAAGAAACTCATACAGGTTTGGAACAACTTGAGGGTGAGTAAATTATGACAGAATTTTCATTTTTGGGTG
Source organism: Megalobrama amblycephala (assembly GCF_018812025.1). NCBI lineage: Eukaryota > Metazoa > Chordata > Actinopteri > Cypriniformes > Xenocyprididae > Megalobrama > Megalobrama amblycephala. The sequence goes on along the minus strand of NC_063062.1, from coordinate 37,732,309 downwards.
AACTGGCCCTTTAATTGTACGACTTCTGTTACTCAGTTTGTTCTCGCCTGCTGCTGACACAACGTTAACAATAACTATTATTAAATATAAATAAATATTAAAGGACATCTCACTAGGTGCTAAAACGGATCTCTTGTGACCAGCTCAGAGTTTATTACTGTAGGTCTAAATCCATGACAGAGACTGTAAAAGCTGGAATGACTCTTTACGAGCAGGACCGCCGAGCCACATGGATCTCATCTGTTTTCAGTTACTCGTACAGCCCTGCGAATCCAAACAGGAGCTCGGGGTGAGGGTCCGATCCGGAGGTCATTCCCAGCCTGCTCTAATACGCTGCAGGATAAATCACACTGCGGCTGTAGAGACGTGCTGCTGGTTCAGGTTGTTTTGGGTGGTACTGGAGCAGGAACGAGACTAGTCACTAAACCTTTGACTTTTAACCCTCAACGCCCTGAATCTGTCGGCCACAAATAACCGCTGCAGTGCTAAAACTCAGATCCTGTAGAGTCACATGAAGACTCAAGGGTCAGGCAGTAAAAATCCCACAAAGCTTGTCAAGAACGTGCCTGTGTCATATTTCAGAAATTATATTTAGCATAAATGTAAACACAACTTTTGTAAATGTAATGCAGATATATATAATTCTCATCTAGGTGTTTGTACTCAATGCAGTATGTAATAGAACCGTTTGTGCGAAGTTTCAAAGATCAAAGTGCACCACAAATAAAGTTATTGTCCCCTAAAAGAAAGAATGGATGAGCACTTTAATGGAGTGTTTTACAAGAAAACACAGTTTCTGTATTTCTACTTCAGAATGTCATGTTTAAATTAAATGTGTTAAGTGCCGTTTCTGTGTGAAATTTACTTGCAATTTCTGAGGGGAAATTGTTTCTACACCTTTTTTCAATGTTGAATTATTTATTTATTTATATTTTATAATTATTTAAATATCATGGTAGTGTTTGTTATATTGAATTTAATATTTTTTGATTTTAATGTAAAGATGGATGGATGGATGGATGGATGGATGGATGGATGGATGGATGGATGGATGGATATTCGGATGGATTGATAGATAATTATTCAGATGGATGGATAGATAATTATTCGGATGGATGGATGGATAAATGCATGAATAGAGAGATATTCAGATGGATGGATGGATGGATAGATATTCGGATGGATAGATAATTATTCGGATGGATGGATGGATGGATGGATAAATGGATGAACAGAGAGATATTCAGATGGATGGATAGATGGATGGATGGATATTCGGATGGATGATGGATGGATGGATGAATAGAGAGATATTCAGATGGATGGATGGATGGATAAATGGATGAATAGAGAGATATTCAGATGGATGGATAGATGGATGGATGGATATTCGGATGGATGGATAAATGGATGAATAGAGAGATATTCAGATGGATGGATGGATGGATAAATGGATGAATAGAGAGATATTCAGATGGATGGATAGATGGATGGATGGATATTCGGATGGATGGATAAATGGATGAATAGAGAGATATTCAGATGGATGGATGGATGGATGGATGGATGGATAGATAATTATTTGGATGGATGGATGGATGGATGAATGAATGGATGAATAGATAGATATTCAGATGGATGGATGGATAAATAGATATCCGGATGGATGGATGGATGGATGAATAGATAGATATTCAGATGGATGGATGGATAGATATTCGGATGGATGGATGGATATTCAGATGGATGGATGGATGGATGGATGAATAGATATTCAGATGGATGGATAGATAGATAATTATTTGGATGGATGGATGGATGGATGAATGAATGAATGAATGAATGAATGAATGAATAGACAGATATTCAGATGGATGAATGGATGAATAGATATTCGGATGGATGGGTGGGTGGGTGGATGGATGGATGGATGAATAGATAGATATTCAGATGGATGGATGAATAGATATTCAGATGGATGAATAGATAGATATTCAGATGGATGGATAGATGGATGGATGGATAGATATTCAGATGGATGGATGAATAGATAGATATTCAGATGGATGAATGGATGAATAGATATTCGGATGGATGGATGGATGGATAGATAGATATTCAGATGGATGAATGGATGAATAGATATTTGGATGGATGGATGGATGGATAGATAGATATTCAGATGGATGAATGGATGAATAGATATTTGGATGGATGGATGGATGGATAGATAGATATTCAGATGGATGAATGGATGAATAGATATTCAGATGGATGAATGGATGAATAGATATTTGGATGGATGGATGGATGAATAGATAGATATTCAGATGGATGGATAGATAGATATTCAGATGGATGGATGGATGGATGGATAGATATTCAGATGGATGGATGAATAGATAGATATTCAGATGGATGGATAGATGGATGGATGAATAGATATTCAGATGGATGAATAGATAGATATTCAGATGGATGGATAGATATTCGGATGGATGGATGGATGGATAGATAGATATTCAGATGGATGAATGGATGAATAGATATTCGGATGGATGGGTGAATAGATAGATATTCAGATGGATGAATAGATAGATATTCATATGGATGGATAGATGGATGGATGGATGGATGGATGGATATTCGGATGGATGGATGGATGGATGTATAGATATTCGGATGGATGGATGGATAGGTATTCAGATGGATGGATAGATGGATGGATGGATGGATAGATATTCGGATGGATGGATAGATGGATGGATGGATGGATAGATAGATATTCGGATGGATGGATGGATAGATATTCGGATGGATGGATGGATGTATAGATATTCAGATGGATGGATGGATAGATATTCTGATGGATGGATGGATGGATAGATATTCAGATAGATATTCTTAAATGTGAAATTTACTTGCAATTGAAAATTGTTTCTACACCTGTTTTCAATGTAAATACATTTATAATTATGTATTTATGCTTATTTATTAATGAATCATACTGATTTTAATGGAAAAAATCTTGGGTAATTTGGGGTAAAATGTGCTCATTTTACTTTGACATTAATGAAAGTCATCACAAAAAGCAGTTTTTTCCCAAAAGCTTCACAGTATTTTTGAGTTTATGATGTAAATTATTCATTATTTTGGATACTAATGTTCACTGTGTCGTCGTCAGGGAGCGTCACGATGGCCCTGCTGGAGAATCTTCAGTCTGGTCAGGTGTACCTGGTGAAGGTCTCGGCGTCCAATCAGATGGGAGATGGGCCGTTCTCACCTGCTGCAGAACTGAGCGTGCGTGAAGGACACGCCTCCCGAACACACGGCTCCACCCACGCCACAGGTGAAGAACAGAAACTTTGCAGCGCCCTCTTTTGGCCATTTCAGGCTGGAAGAAGACATTGCATTTAAATACATGATCATTTTTAATATCGTTTCTGTTTTCTACCCATAGTGTTTTCTGATGGTTTTTATCACCTGGATCAGAGGTCAATGACAGGTATAGTGGTGGGCGTGTCTATCGCTTTAACCTGCATTATCATCTGCGTCCTCATACTGGCCTGCAGGAGTAAAACCAGGTAAGAGATCATCTCTAGGGTATTTACAAACGCATTCACAAATGGTGAATCTGTGACTGACGCATTATTCATGACAGGAAATCCAGCACTGCCAAATCCATGAGGCAAGCAGGAGGACAGACTCCGCCCACTGCTGTCCGCATGGCCAATGAGAGTCAAGCTGAGAGTGTGGAGGTGATGATGCCCATGATGAGAGATAATTTCATCGATGCAAAGGTATGTTTAAAAAGACACATTCCTGCTGCTTAGCTGGTTTGATGCTGGACTAGCAGGTGTGAAGGTGATCAGATATATGTGTGTGTGTTTACAGCATATGTGTTTTATAGCAGACAATATCCTTCGTGAAAACATTGTTTGTGTTTCAATGTTTTAGGGCGGAACAAATCTGATCATTAACAGTTACGGGCCAGTGAAGCACACCACTGAGAAGAGGAGAATGAAGAGATGGAACTTCTTTAAGAGGGATGACAAGGTCTGATACAAATAATGATTTAATAATGATTTAGCAAATAATGATTTAATTGTAAATTATACTATATATATGTGTGTCAATTGATAAAAAAAATTTTTAACATTTTTTTCTGTAATTAATAACAATTAAAAATATTGGAGTTTTTTATTTTATATTATAATAATTTCACAGTTACTCTCCAATTTAATGCACAAACAACTTAAGGACAGTATATTTTAAATATTTGTTTAATTGAGCATTTGCATAAATCATATAATGTAATGCTAAATTTAGTGGAAAAAAGGGATTCTGGATTAATTGTGCTAAATATTTTTAACATGTTAAACTGAAAAAAATAATTGCATGCCTTAATGCTTTAATTTTATAATATATATATATATATATATATATATATATATATATATATAAATAATAAAATGAATTGCATTCCTTAATGCATATATATATATATATATATATATATATATATATATATAAAGCATGTTAAAATTAAGGCATGCAATTAATTTTATTATTATATATATATATATATATATATATATATATATATATATAATATTATATAATTATAATATTATATATTCATAACATTATTATAACAAAGCTATTTATTATTATTATTATTATTAAAATGAGTACAAATTACAGGCAGTAAATACTACCATGATATATAGACCTTAAACTAAAACTATTAAAAAAAAATCATTAATTGAAATAAAATTTGGTTAAAATATAAATATTACATAAAAACTAAATAAAATAAGTTGAAGTATTAAATTATAAAACCTAAAATAAATTAAAACTAAATAGAAATATATATATAAAAGAAATAAAATGACAAAGGCAAAAAACAACTTATTACTAAATCTAACAAATTTAATAAAATTTGAAAAAAAAAAATCTGAAAATATAAGAATATTTTATTCAATGCTATATCTTATTTTAATAAATTTAAATAATATATCAGTTTTTTAACATTATAGTAAAGAGAATTTGAGGGGGAAAATACTGTGAATGCCTTGAAAATAATGTCACACTGCAAAAATAACAAGCAATATTTATTTTTATATCTGTTTCATTGTACTTTTGGTATGAAATATGACAGGGTTTGTGAGATTGACCCATATTACGGCTCTTTTGGACATTTTGAAAAGTTTAAAAACTGCTTATATCTTCACCCCTCTCTTTCTCTGATGTTCACTGGTGTTTTCTGCTCCTGTCAGGATGTGAAGAAAGTCTCCAGTCCTTCCTATTCCTATCATCAGGGCGCCGTCCTGCTGTGTTATACGGAAACGTCGCCTCCACACCCGCCGTCCTCTCTGCAGGGCCTGTTTGGACCGACGGGGGGCGACAGCGAGGGCTCTCATTCCAGTGAGGGCAGCCACGAGACGGGCGACTCGGGACGATACTCTCATGACGATACGGAGGCGACCAACCTGTCTCTGGGTGTCGGCAGTCGCCCGGCTTCCCTGCAGGGCGAGGAGAGCGAGGCGTCGGATGAGGTTACAGAGAAAGAGCCGATGACGAAGGTGACGGAAACCACGCTTCAGATGGAGCCTCATTCTGTTTAGCAAAAACCCTCGTGCTCTCTGGCGCCCCCTGCTGCTTAAACGGACTACTGAGCAGGAGGCGCTTTGTGCTGGACGACCCGAGACGTCCACACATGTCCCGCTTTCTCGGTGAATGTATTATTTGTTTCTCTCTTCTTCTTTTCACTTTTATAAATGATTGTGTGTCTGAAAGAAACTAGAATCTCACCCACCATGAATGTGTTCAAAAAAACGTCCAAAAATGTCTGACGTAACCTCATCGAGAGAACGCGGAAAAGCCTCTCTCGACTTCCTAATCTACCTCAGTTTACCTACTAAATATTTAATATCCACTTATACACTCGACAACATTTTTTCCTTTTCATTGAATTTTCGAGTTTGTGTGTTTGTCTGTGTTTATCGTTTGTTTAGTCCTGAAGTATGGGATTTCAAAAGTGTTTTACCCATCCTGACCCGGCGTGATGCAACAAATCTGCTGTGTGACAGAACATACTTAGTGTTTAATATGCAGGACTTAGGACCAATAGGATTTCACGGTGGGCGGAGCTACCCAGCTCATTAAATCTCCTGCTGAACCTGCTGTGACACAATCACAGCCAATCAGAACATAGTTGCTGTTTAATATTCAGGACTTAGGACCAATAGGATTTCACGGTGGGCGGAGCTACCCAGCTCATTATATCTTCTGCTGAACCTGCTGAGACACAATCACATCCAATCAGAACATAGTTGGTGTTTAATATTCAGGACTTTGGACCAATAGGATTTCAAGGTGGGCGGAGCTATCCAACCGCTCATCAAACTTTTTTTCAAAATCAAAACATCATCAAAAACAGTTTTATTGCATCACGTATGGTTAGGATGGTGTTTCATACCTACCTCAACTTTCAGTTGAGCGTTTACGTCGGATTGAGTATTTTGTCTTATTTGTGATTTGTGTGTATTTTTGCTCTTATAGTCCCTGTTTTATACTACCTCATTTTACCTTTTGATTTTTGCAGTAGCTGTGTTTTTATTTTCTTATCTCAGGGATCATTTGAAAAGCCATGTGTTTTGTAGTCACATGGTTTGATCGACAGGGTATCTTCCTCGAGTCCAAGGGCGGTTGACCCGTACTGAATGTGTGTGATTGTCGTGGAGATGGATTTCTTTTTTTTCCGTAGTTCATTTCTTCCTGTCGTCTTCTTCTTTTGAGTACGAAATAACCAAAAATGCTGGAACTGACGTTTCTCAGTTCAGCAAAACCGATAGCTTTAAGTAATGGCCTTAACGTGTGCAGAGCTGCGCAGAAACACCATCAAGAGATTCAGTTGATTGCAGTCTGAGTGAATGTTCTAGAAAACCAAAAATAATAATCTGAAAGAACGGAATGATCATGAAAAACCTTTATGCCTCAAAAGATATCTATTTTTCTTGATATACAGTATATGTACTACTGAGTACACATTTTAGTTGCTTTAGGATTTAGATTTAGGAACATGAGTGTAGCACTTGTCTTTCAGATTAGTTTGGAGTTGTTTGTAGGTCACGCAAGCGAATGTGCAACGGTGACACGCCATCATCTGCAGAGCTGTTTGCGCTTTCATTTGTTCTTGTTTGCGGGTCTTTGGGATGATAAGATGACAATGAGATTAAACCAAAGATGTTTCACCCAGAGACCAACGAACGCCCGTTTGGTTGGGGAAAAAAAAGCTGCTTTAGAGAATAATCCTGTGATCAAATGAGGTGAAAGTTCAGCATTACACATCTCATGTGTGTCATATTTCACTTCAAAATCAATAGAAAAATAAAAAATGTAATTTTGCATAAGAAACTAATTTTGGGACCATTCAAATTAATTGCATGATATTAATGTCAGGACAATTAAGCACATTTCACCCCCAAATATATTATTATATTATATTATATTATATTATATTATATTATATTATATTATATTATATTATATTATATTATATTATATTATATTATATTATATTATATTATATTTAGTGCTGCCAAACAATTAATCTCAATAAATCGCATCAAAAAAAGTTTGTTTACATAATATATGTGTACAATGTGTATATTTATTATGTATATATAAATACACACATACATGTGCATTTATATTTATATATAGTTTATATTATATATAAATATAAATATTTTATATACAAGTAATATATTTTTGTTAAATATATACATGTATGTAGTTATTTATATTTATATATATATATAAAATACACAGTACACACACATATGTAAACAAACTTTTTTTTTGCATGTGATTAATTGCGATTAATCGTTTGACATAATTATTTAATTGTCACGAAAAACATTTTGGCAATGCAAAATATAATTTCTTATTTTTTCTTTGTATTTTAGAGTGAAATATTAGCTGGAAATGTTCTTGATTCACCTCCTTAAATCAAATATCGCAGTAATCAGATTCCCTCATTAGAATTTCAAGTTCAACATGGATGTTATTGTACATGAAAATTATATACAGAGAGAGAGATTATAATTCTATTATATTAATTAACATTCCATGCGGCTGAAGTTCTTCTCAATCAGGGGAAATTGATTGGCCACTGTATGTAATTCAATCAGAGAGACACAATCAAAAGTTTAGAGTTTTTCTTTTCAAAGCAAACAGCCTGAAACCAAAGAATGTGATCACCGTTGCACAGATGATTATTGTAGATTCTTTTGCATGGTGTTTTGTCATTTTTTCAGAACTTGTTACAAAGCTTTATTTCTAAGTAGATTTGATTTCTACTTACTGAAAGGACATCAGGAAACCAAAAACAGTGTTACATGGTCGTGCTTTCAATCGTTTATGACTTTCAAGTAAACCAAAGATGATGGATTTCATGCCTTTTGTTTCCTTTTATAACTTTTCTCACTGGAGGAGAAATATTGTATTGTTTTTTGTATGTTTTTTTCTTTTTTGAGGGGGTGATGTACCCCGGATTTTGTGAAAATACTGACCTAATATCAGCAAGATGTGATGCCTGAACGTTTGTTTTTGATATAAAGTTCAATATGCTTTAGTGCTTTAGAACAATATTGATTGTTGTGTTAATTGTTGACTTCACTTTGGGCATTTTCTTTGTGTGTGTGCAAGTGTAATTCCATGCATCAGTTCTTTAGTAAAAGCTGATTCACAACAAAAGTTTAGGAATGCAGCATCATAAAACGTGTCAAATGTTCATCAGCTGCGTGTGCTGAAGGGTTTCTTCCAAAAAAGATGAAAAAATTATGCATCCAAAAAGATACGCAAAATAAAAACTTTCTCAGGTTGCTTGTCCGGGTTTACCCATCCACCTAGTTGAGGTGATTTTACTCAGGAAATAATATCAGTTTCATGTCACTTTATTTAGTACTGATGTGAACTGCATTTGCTTAAACTCTTTTGATTTTCAAATGGATTCTGTTCTGAGTTCTTCTATTGAAGTGTTTTGTTTCTTAATTTGTCTAAACTGAAGGGAAAAAAAGGAAGAGCTTTGTGAACTCTTCTGAAAGAAGCAGCAGTGAATGTTTGCTCTCGCTCCTGTGTTTCCACTGCAGCAGTAAATCTCTCTATAAGCCTTAAAACTGAATGTATTTCTTAATAAATAAAATTCCACTTGTCAATTTTCTGCTGTGCTTTTCAAATACATGTTTATTGGAAGATTTGTTTTCCTGTTCGGCAATACGGTGTAATGTTTATGCCAAAAAGGTATACATTTACTGTAGATTCCCCCCACCACAAATAAGATTGTTTATAAAGAATTATTTCCAGTTTAAATAAAAATGTTGAAAATTGTAAAATGTTGTCTCTTTTCTGTTTTTTAAAAAAAATATATATACACCGATCAGGCATAACATTATGAGCACTGACAGGTGAAGTGAATAACACTGATTATCTCTTCATCACGGCACCTGTTAGTGGGTGGATATATTAGGCAGCAAGTGAATATTTTGTCCTCAAAGTTGATGTGTTAGAAGCAGGAAAAATGGGAAAGCGTAAGGATTTGAGCGAGTTTGACAAGGACCAAATTGTGATGCTAGACAACTGGGTCAGAGCATCTCCAAAACTGCAGCTCTTGTGGGGTGTTCCCAGTCTGCAGTGGTCAGGATCTATCAAAAGTGAACCGGCGACAGGGTCATGGGCGGCCAAGACTCACTGTAGGCTGGCCCGTGTGATCTGATCCAACAGACGAGCTCCTGTAGCTCAAATTGCTCAAGAAGTTAATGCTGGTTCTGATAGAAAGGTGTCAGAATACACAGTGCATCACAGTTTGTTGCGTATGGCGCTTCATAGCTGCAGACCAGTCAGGGTGACCCCTGTCCACCACAAGATAGATAAAAGATAAAAAGAAAGCATTAAATCTCTCCAGATCTCAGCAGAGGAGGATTAAACAACTCCACAAACAGCATTACAGCTTCACATATTGCTAACCAGACTGACTTTATTTCTGTCATTCATCTACAGAAGTTTAACGCTCATGTTTGTTTCGTTTGAAGTCACCATAGTGGTGATTGGTGTTTCCATTAGTTGGGCTCTTAAAGGATCAATCCACTTTCAAAGAGTGATGGGAAACCAAGGCTTTCTGAAGCGTTTGAGGCTTTCATCAAAATGGTTCATTACTCGAAGCTTTTAACACAGTGCGCATTAGTGACATCTGGTGGTCAGACTTGTTTTCTTCACCATATCTAAATCATTGTGGAGCAGATCTACGGTTTGAAAAATCACATGACCAAAGCTTCAAGTCCGTGACATACGGAATCACTGTTGTCTTGAATCTGTTTTTATCTAATCTGATGTAATCTCATCTAAATTAATTTGTGACAATGAGACCACAACTCATGTCATGTGTAACCTGCATGGTCAACAGATTCACATATTTGATCAGTAATATAAAATATACAATGATGTGATCATAACTGACATGAGTAGTTAAAAAATATTTTAGATGAGCTGTTTAACCCTTATGTTCTGTTCAGGTTCTCTGAGACCCCAGCAATAAAACATGATTAAATGCATTTTCCTTTATGTAGGCTATCAGTGAAGCGCCAATGTTTCCAAACCAGCTGTCTCGACTTTCCGATACTGCGTGACGTTTGAAGCTTCAAACGTCATCAATCACGTGGTATTGTCATTTCGATACAAGCGTCGGTACACTGTGTGATACAACAGTGCTTTGAAAACTGTGTCGGAGCATCGAAGCCCCGGTATCAACTGTCCCATCGCTACTTTCAAATAAAATTTCCCTAATAATTTACTCATTCTCATGTCATCCAAGATGTTCATGTCTTTCTTTCTTCAGTTGTAAAGAAATGAAGGTTTTTAATGAAAATATTCCAGGATTATTTTCCTTATAGTGGACTTCAATGGTCTCCAGATGGTTGAAGGTCAAAATTACAGTTTCAGTGCAGCTTGAAAGGGTTTTAAACGATACCAGACGAGGAATAAGGGTCTTATCTAGTACGGAAGAGGATTAGGGCCAAGCAATAATAAAAAAATAAAACCATCTCAAGATTAAAGTTGTTGAATTTCGAGAAAAAACTCGTTAAATTTTGAGAAAAAAGTCGAAATAAAATGTTGAGAATAAACTCGTTAAATTTCAAGAAAAAAGTCGAGATAAAACGTTGAGAATAAACTCGTTAAATTACGAGAAAAAAGTTGTAAAAATTACGAGAACAAATTTGTCAAATTATGAGAAAAATGTAGTTAAATTTCGAGAAAAAAGTCGAGATAAAATGTTGAGAATAAACTCATTAAATTATGAGAATAAAGTCGTTAAATTATGAGAACAAATTTGTAATTTAACGAATTTGTTCTCGTAATTTAACAACTTTTTTCTCATAATTTAATGAGTTTATTCTCAACATTTTATCTTGACTTTTTTCTCGAAATTTAACAACTTTAATCTCGAGATGGTTTTATTTTTTTATTATTGCTTGGCCCTAATCCTCTTCCGTAATCTAGAGTAATGATCGGTCATTTTCGAAAAAAATACAACTGTATATACTTTATAAACACAAAATATAGCCTTGAACGTACTTCCTCTTTCTGCATTCTTCAAAAAGCTTACGCTGTATGTCCTACGCCTTTTTCTATTCTGAATGAACACGGTGCCAGTTTCATTTTTTTCCTGTAAGTAGAATAGGGAAGACGTAGGACATACAGCGTAAGCTTTTTGAAGAATACGGAAAGCGGAAGCATGTACACGGCGATCATTTGTGTTCATATCAGGAAAATTTTATATGAAAGTGGACTAATCCTTTAACTCTTACAATATGTTTGTCTGTCCCAAACACTACAAATACTGTAATGGAAATCGGCTGAGGGTGGGTACCGATGAACACTTTTGTTCTTATTTATTTTTTCCCCTTAAATCTCTTTTAATCCTTTAATTATTTAATTCCTTAAAGGGTTAGTTCACCCAAAAATGAAAATAATGTAATTTATTACTCACCATCATGTCGTTCCACACCCGTAAGTCCTTCGTTAATCTTCGGCACACAAATTAAGATATTTTTGTTGAAATCCCGATGGCTCAGTGAGGCCTGCATCGCCAACAATGACATTTCCTCTCTCAAGATCCATTAATGTACTAAAAACATTTAAATCAGTTCATGTGAGTACAGTGGTTCAATATTAATATTATAAAGCGACGAGAATATTTTTGGTGCACCAAAAAAATTAAATAACGACTTATTTAGTGATGGCCGATTTCAAAACACTGCTTCAGGAAGCTTCGGAGCGTTATGAATCTTTTGCGTTGATTCATGATTCAGATCGCGTGTCAAACCGCCAAACTGCTGAAATCATGTGACTTTGGCGCCTGGAAACGCTGATGTTATTTTGTTTTTTTTGGCGCTCCAAAAATATTCATGTCGCTTTATAATATTAATATTGAACCACTGTACTCACATGAACTGATTTAAATATGTTTTTAGTACATTAATGTATCTTGAGAGAGGAAATGTCATTGCTGGCTATGCAGGCCTCACTGAGCCATCAGATTTCATCAAAAATATCTTAATTTGTGTTCTGAAGATGAACGAAGGTCTTACGGGTGTGGAACGGGGTGAGTAATAAATGACAGAATTTTCATTTTTGGGTTAAAAAAAAAACAATAAACCCCCTGGCAATTTTTTTTTTTTTTTTTTTTTTTTTTGAAATAAAATAGCCTATGTCTTAACATTATGTGCAGCTGTGCCCTGTGTTGCAGGAACACTTTAACCACACAAGTTAAATGAAAACTTTTAAAATGCAGTCTAGTCAGACAGCACTTTATAATATTATAACATTACATCACCAGCGAATGATCATCATTATCATCTCACGGGTCCCGGGCGCGTGTAACATCAAACGCAATACTTCAGACACACACACGTGCTTTAACGGAGAGGGGTTTCTGCGCGCTCACACACGCGCACTCCACCGACAATCCCGCCTCACGCGTCACTTTTCTCTCAGCCTTCGTATATAACGCGCTAAAGTAAACAAACACAAGCGGAGCAGTCGGTTATTTTCGTGAACTGCCTCGTAAAATAACAAGTCAAAGGTGTCCGCTCCTCCCAAACTTTGTACACGGGTGCAGCTTTCCTGCTCGCGCAATTACCTAAACTACTATGGCGAAAGCTTAGCTTTTGAATATTAATGAGGCCGTGCTGACGTTCTATTTAATATTAATGAGCTCTGAGAACGCTGTGGGCGAGGCGAAGCCTTTGTCTCATCAATATTAAATAGAATTCGATGACGTGTAGGTATACTTCAAACGGCGACGGTTTAACTCATGAATATTAATAGCGAAATCTCCGCCATAGTAGGAATAACAATTTCGCTTCCCGGTCGCGCACGGAGCGCCGCCGCCGCCGTGATTGCTGCGAAACGGGGGAAGAACGAGACGAGTTGACCACACTCACTCTTTCTGACATCAAAGTTACACCATTTTTTCGTTTGAGTCATGTGAGGGAGCTTGTAATGTCAACAGAGCAGGATAAAGATTCATTCTCTCTAAAACGAAACCGAGGTAACGTGGATTTTTCAGTGTTTTTAGAGGCTTGATTCGGTGTCTGTCGTAATTACCGGAGCGACAGCAGCGGTCTGGCGGCCTTCAGGCCTTTGGTGAAGAACTGAAAAGTAGACAGCGACATATTCAGATATGCATTTGAAAAGGAAAGCACGTCAGGCCTCACAGTGAATGCTGTCAGATGAACACTACTTTATAGGGAGTTTCTGGGAAGTTTGGAGTCGATCAGCATTAGAGAGAAAATCATATCAACGTTTATTTATTAAATGCACATCAATAGAGCACGCAACAGTAAAACTGGCAATTAAATGTTTATTATGTAGCATTAAAAAGCAAAAATCACCAGTTAAAAGTTATAAGAAGGTAGTGAAAAGGGTTGATGTCATCACAGTTTATTATAGCCTATTTTCTGAAAATGTCTCCCAATTAGTTTTAATAATCTAATGAAACTTGCTCAACAACACTACCGTACTTGTATATTATTGTTGTAGTCTTCAAATGCAAAGTTGTAAGACAGATAACATTTTCCAGCATGCATCACTTCAAGACCCCATTAAGTTTTGTGACTTATACATTTATATTTGAGCATTTTCATCTATGTACTAGTGTAAGTCGACAAAATAAACAATATGCACATTTAAAATGTACAGTCTTCTGAGGAAAAACATCCCAGTTATTGATGATATCATATCTATAATGAGTGTTCCTCCCACAAGTAGCAAAGTGTGGTTCATGGCAGTGATGTAATCTAAAAACAGAAACTCCTGTTTCAATAATAATAGCTTCAAACTGTCTGTCAAGCCATTATATTGGGTCGTTAAAATTAAGATCTTATGTTATATATACATTTCAGTGCTATAGACATATGTTTTGGATTGACCATAAATATTTTAGATGATGATTTTATTTTAACTCGCTTTTTGATTTCACAGGAGGTGAAGGTAGTCTGGATATTTTAGGAGGTCCTGGGCTGCTTCTGGGAAGCCCTGATAAAAAGAGACGCAGGTCGAGCACACAGGTACTCCCTCATGAACTGCCAGACGGCATCTTTGGTTCCTGAACTGTTTCCCTTTTATTTTCTCCTTAGACGTTTCTAAAAATTCCAGTGTCGACGTGAATCACAACATTACCACATTTAAGTGCGAATTGCATCATTTGAAGAAACAACTGTACAATATTACATTTATTCATTTAGCAGATACTTATCCAAAGTGTCTTACAATTGAGGAATATATACACCAATCAGGCATAACATTACCTTCCTAATATTGTGTTGGTCCCCCTTTTGCTGACCCGTTGAGGCATGGACTCCTCTAGACCCCTGAAGCTGTTATGAAGGTGGTATCTGACATCAAGATGTTAGCTTACACTGCCCTCCAAAAGTTTGGAAACACCCCTGGCAAAGTGTGGTTTTGGACGATATCAGCATAAATCCTTATCATTTTTAGTGCAAATACATTAAAGTAACTTGACATTATCATTGAAGACCAGCAATAATAATTTTCATTTTGATTACATAATAATGGCAATATATACATGTCAAAGTCAGACATGCCCCTTTGCCAGCTGTGATGCCTGGTTACTGGTTTAAACTTGGCCCAGGTTTGTAAAAGATTTTTGGGTCAGCACACCTTAATAGCTTCAACAATTGATTGCCAATTAAGTTTAGAATACAATGAACCAATCAGAACCCAGTTTAGGTCAGATAGCTGCTAATGGTGGATATTTTGATGAATCGAAAATTTAAGTTTTTTTCTATGTATAAACTGTTTATATAATAAAATATATTTTCGTAGTTTGTATTGTCCCTTATCAGTGCAAAATTATCACAAATTAAAAAGAATTCATGCCAATATTGTCCAAAACCCCACTTTTCTAGGGCGTTTCCAAACTTTTGGAGGGCAGTGTATCAACGGAAGAGTAGCCTTTCATGGGCATCCATTCTCACACCACTGTCTCAATGTGTTTAGGAAGTGAGGCAAGGTCTAGAAGAAGTCACTAAATATGGAGAAAATTCTGCTCATACTCATATTCAAGATTGTAAATAAATGTCTCTTTCTCTACAGGCACCGTCCTTCTCTCCTCTGTCTGAATATGCTCCTCCACCGAACCCCAGCTCAGATCACCTAATAGCTTCCAACCCTTTTGATGACAATTTCAGCTCCCCATCCCTGAAGCCGCTGCCTCCTGCTAACCCTTATTTCGGCCACTCACTTTACCCAGGGTTTAGTGGCTATGGGCCACCAAGGATGGCCCCACAAATGTCCAACAGGATGCCTTCTCCATACGGGGCTCCTTACCAGATGCGAAACCAGCCTATGGTTTTCAACCGGGCACCGGGATTTAACTACGGTCATGCCGAGAACCCGCATTACGGGCAGCAGTTTGGTGGCGGAAACAACAACAGCATGCACTTCAGATCAGAGCATGTCAATCACATGCCTCTTCAAAACCTCAACCAAAGCGGTAGTCCTGAATGTGGTTTCGGTCCAGAGGGGAATCCAGCCCGGGATATGAGCCCTCAGCAACAAAACAAGTCCAGCACGCCAGCGCCCAAACAGGACCCGATTGAAGCCGTGAACAAAAACGCCACGCAAAACCCCTCGCCACGGAAGCAAAATCAAAACTGTGAAGAGAACACGCCTCAGGACAACACGGCAGAGCTGAAGATGAAGGGACCGGACGGCGGAGCGGAAAAACTCAACGGCGTCCTTCACTCCAATAACGAACCCTCGAAGAAGTCGTCAGATGGCGCGGCGGATAGAGCTCGCAGAGGAGCCGGAGCTTTGACCAATAATAAAGTCCTGAACAGGAGGAGCACGTCCTCTTCGTCCGAGCCCGTCTACCCGTGCGGGATATGCCTGAGCGAGGTGAACGATGACCAAGAGGCCATTCTGTGCGAGGCCTCGTGTCAGAAATGGTTCCACAGAGTTTGCACAGGGATGACCGAGACGGCGTACAATCTACTTACGGCGGAGACGTCTGCGGTTTGGGGCTGCGACGCCTGCATGGAGGACAAAGGATCGCAGCTGCTCAAAACCCGAGAAGTATCGGGGACGCCTTCTGTTACCGGTGAAGGACAGTCGTGAGTGAGACTGACGGCGAGGAGTCGCTGAGGTCGAAGTCCAAATTAATTGTTTCTCTTCTGTTTGAACTGAGTTCCAAAGTTCTTCTTTTGATTCTACTCAAAAATATTTCACCCAAAATGAAAGTTCTGTTAGAGTTTACTCACCTTCCTGTTGTATAAAATCATTTTTTAAATATACACTACTGTACAAATTTTTGATCTAAAATACAGTAAAAACAGTGAAATATTATTACATTTTAAAATAACTGTTTTCTATTGTAATATATTTTAAAATGTAATTTGTTCCTGTGATCAAAGCTGAATTTTCAGCATCATTACTCCAGTCTTCAGTGTCACACGATCCTTCAGAAATCATTCTAATATGATGATTTGCTGCTCAAGAAACATTTCTGATTATTATCAGCTCAAAAGAACAACATTTATTTGAAACGGAATTCTTTTTAAAGGGGACATATCATGAAAATCAGAATTTTTTGTGGTATAATCGGGTCCCCGGTGCATCTACCAACACAGAAAACGTGAAAAAGGACAACCCAGTAACTTTGTTTTGGCAAGCCTTTCTCTGTAAGCATGTGAAAAAATTAGCTGCTCAGATTTCACTCCCCTTATTTATAATATTACCGCCCCTTAATCTGCATGTTTCCACCCACGGTGCCGCCATTTTGTTTTCGCAAGCAAAAACTGTGTACCAGTTCTAACACCATGGCAAAAGTTTGAGCAAAGCATGCTAACTGTTCTGTCATTGGCTGCACAGATGAGCACTGAACACTATTTAGAGTCTCGTTAGCTTGGATAGCCTGCAAGTTGACTCTGGCAAACTCGATTGTTAAAAAAGGGAGCGTTTCTGTCCGAGCGATATTTTGGAAAAAATATTGGACCATTCACAGCATTTGATAACAATCATAAACGTTAGCCGGGTGTGTATGGCTCTGTTTGGCAAACAGGTACACAATGTATAATGGGTGTCCATACGGGTTTTGCACAAAAGATTAACATGACGGCACATGCTAGTCGATGAGTTGAATCAACTCCACAGCAACTACATAAATTTATCCACTAACCATTCAGAAACGTCTAAAAGTTGTAACTTCTTCCTGAGTCTCTCCATCAGTGTCGACTCCGGTTTGAACAATGTAAGGCTGAACACCATTACTGACAATCCTCATTTTGGGTGTGTGAGATTCTCCAGCTTTGTTGTTGTTGAGCTGTTAAAGCTCCGCCCTCTTCTGGAAAGTGGGCCGGGAGCAGCAGCTCATTTGCATTTAAAGGGACACACACAAAAATGGCGTGTTTTTGCTCACACCCAAATAGGGGCAAATTTGACAAGCTATAATAAATGATCTGTGGGGTATTTTGAGCTGAAACTTCACAGACACATTCTGGGGACACCAGAGACTTATATTACATCTTATGAAAAGGTCCCCTTTAAACATTATAAATGAACTTTAAAACAGTAGTGTTTTTGGGTGAATTATGCTTTGTGTAGATGTCTAATGTTTCTAATGCCTTTAAAGGGATAGTTCACCCAAAAATGAAAATTTGATGTTTATCTGTTTACCCCCAGCGCATCCAAGGTGTAGGTGACTTTGTTTCTTCAGTAGAACACATGATGATTTTTAACTCCAACCGCTGCCGTCTGTCAGTCAAATAATGCTAGTGAATGGGAACTTCTACTATAAGAGTAAATAAAACTTGCATAGACAAGTCCAAATTAAACCCTGCGGCTCGTGACGACACATTGATGTCCTAAGACACGAAACGATCGGCTTGTGCGATAAACCGAACAGTATATCATTTTTTAACTCTAATACACCACTATGTCCAACTGCATGCAGTACTCGTTAGTAAGGTCTGATCGCGCTCTGACAATGGCAGTGATGTCTCGCTCTCATTGTAGTATATGCGCGAGACATCACTGCCGCTGTCAGAGCGCGATCAGACCAAACGAATCGAGTGATGAATGCAGTTGGACATAGTGGTGTATTAGAGGTAAAAATGATATAAATACTGTTCGGTTTCTCGCACAAACCGATCGTTTCGTGTCTTAGGACATCAATGTGTCGTCACGAGCCGCAGGGTTTAATTTGGACTTGTCTATGCAATTTTTATTTACTCTTATAGTAGAAGTTCCCATTCACTCCCATTATTTGACTGACAGACGGCAACGGTTGGAGTTAAAAATCATCATTTGTGTTCTACTGAAGAAACAAAGTCACCTACACCTTGGATGCGCTGGGGGTAAGCAGATAAACATCAAATTTTCATTTTTGGGTGAACTATCCCTTTAAATCTGGAGTTCTGGCTGTGCCTACAAAAGAACCCTTCATTTCTTTATTTTCTGATAGCGATCGTTCGCGGTCAGATGTTTTCCTTTGGCTCACCTTGATTAATGTATGAACCAAGTGTGTCATTGAATATCTGATTTTATTAACGGTGAGTTTTCTTACATCGTAACTCTTAACAGTCAGTATTCAGGTTTCAGAGTAACTCAAATTCACAAGCAGCATTTTATTTATCCAGAAGGATTTTCTACTGTCAAATCGAAACTCTAGCAATACGTGATGCTCTGAAACTTGATATAAACTGAGAGCGTTTTGTAGATGCTCAACATGATTGGGCCTTTCCCATTGAATGTAGCTGTAGAATATTTACTGTAGCATATTTTCTGATGAGTGTACATGTTTCACTGTAGCAGCATGTAGTTTAGTGTTAGTGAGCAATATTCCTGGTTGAGATGGATTGCATTTTGCTTTCTTATTACTCTTTTTCAAACAGCTTGGCTCTTTGATTGTTTTATGATCAAATGAAGTTAAAATCTTGAATTAACAGAGCCAGAGAAAAAGTTGACATTGAAACTTTGGATGTACTTGATACTTTTGTAAGTTTTGTTATTTGATGCTTTCTTTACTGGGTTGATTGACATTTTTATTTTGGCCAAGACCGAGGAGGTTTGTTACTTGAAGGCCTTATTTCCGGGCATGATGCATGAAATAGCACAAATATATATATATATATATATATATTTATAAAGACAAAATACTTTTAGCTTGTTATCTCCAAAAATTATCTTAATTTAATGACACAACGTTCATGGTAGAATCTCACGAAACCTGAAAAGAACACGTGCAGGTCATAATTCATAATTCCCAAAGGAAATAGATAAATAAGAAATTATATTTTGCTTAAAGAAAATCAAGATTGTAATGCTTAAAAAATATCCTGTATGCTGTATGATGAGAATTTCCATTGAGAATAATTACAAGAAACTCTAGAAAGTAAAATTTCTTTCTGGACAGTTGTAACGTTACATGTTCCGTTGTTTTTCGCGCTGGGAAACATTGTGAATGTAAACTTCATATCTTGCTCACGTTTTGCATCTAGTGCTGATCTGACTTCAGTTGTTAAGCAAGATAATGTAAACAAAGCATAGTGTATTTCCTTACCTTCTTTATTAAAAAAGCACTTGAACGTGTTATGGGGGTGAATTCATGACAATGTTCATGTGTAGTGAATTGTGCAGTAATAATGTCTAAAAAGACAAAATAATGTAGAAACAATTTTTGTATAATTGGCCAGATTTGACTGTTGACCCCTGGTGCCTTAAATGTGTTTCCGTTTTTTAAATAAGATATTTAGATCTTGAGCTGATGGCATTGTGTGGTGAATCATTCACCCACTTATCAATATGGGGTGAGAATATTTGTTCAACTAATTTTATAACGGGACATTGAATGTACGGAGCCAATAATGAACAATATGAAGTGAATACATTTGTGGCATCCTCAAAACCAAGATGGTACAGCACATACATTATTGAATGTAAATCAAAGTTTTAATGTGTGTTATGATAACTCATGTTTCTCTGTGAAAACAGCCTTGTTTAATAGAGAAACCTTGGAAAAGCCATTATTCAAATGTATTATTCGAACTGCGTTTAATAAAACTGATTTTAAAGTCATTTTCCCCGATGCAATGTCAATTAATTTTAATGAAGAGTTGCCTAGATCTTATTCATGTGTTTTATTTGTAACATGATAATGTTAACATGTCTCACATTAACAAATTATTATGCACAGAGTTGGACCCAACATACATTAATTCTGACACAAATGGATAATTGTAATACAAGATATAAGTGGCAATATTAAGCAGAACACATTATATAACCGTACTGAACTTCTAATAAATAATCTATTTCATTTTATGTAAGATTAATTATGATAAAGTTTGATTTTGAGAGAAAAAACTAAAGGAGAGGGGAGCCATGCCACATTCGACCACTCCAGAGACACGTAGGTGTCCGCCATCTTGGAACGGGCAGCGTGTCTTCGCTCTCACAGTAAGAATCAGCGATGATGCCAGCTTCTGGTTGTGAAACCACTGAGATTCCGTAGAAATGGGATAACCTTTCACATGTGAGAATGTGTTGGTTTGTGCTTTTATATGTATGAATATTACAGGTTTTTACTATGGTACTTTTTTAATGTTTTTACTTTTACTATGGTAACTTTTTAATGTGTTAGCTGACACTTTCGCCTAGTTGTATTGTGTTACAGTAGCGAAATCATCTGCTGAAGTCTATTGCAGATATAGATATTTGAGCGTCTAACTACGGTTGCAGACGCTCAGTCAACTTCAGCCAGCTTTGACCGTTCCAATATGGCGGACGGCTTACAACCGCGAATGAGGACCGCCATCGATCGCTCCTCCCCTAGCAACCACCGCCTAGTCGTAGCAACCAGTGTTACCTCTCGCTCAGGAGAGTCAGAGATGCCGCTGATAGTGAAAGATCACACATGGACACAAAACCAGAACACAGTTTACATTTGCGTCCCTTTAAAAGGAGTGAAGACCGCTAACGTTCATGTCATCTGCACGGATGAGTATCTGAAGGTCAGCATTAAACATAACGTCTAACTTTAACGTGCCATAGTCATATGTGTAACACACGACGGCATCATGTAACGTTACTCGATTCATGTGTTTTGAACTGTTGTGCAGGTGAGTTTCCCACCGTTTCTGTTCGAGGTTTTCTTATTTGGGCCAATAAATGAGGAGAAAAGTGAAGCCAGGATTGGAAACGGTGTTGCAGTTTTCACACTGCAGAAGAGGAGAGATGAATTGTGGGAGCAGCTCTTTACAAACATTGGTAGGAGATCTTTCATCCTCTCATTACATAGAAATGTCCCATAAGAAGTTTATTCTAGTGTGCGATTAGTATACTTATTTTAAACAAAAAAATAAGAATGTATACTTATTTTCAGTCTACTTCTTATGTACTTATCAGAAATATACTTAAGTATACTTGATTAACACTGACTGAAAAGTAAGTATATACTTATATACAGTTATATAAGTATATATAGTTAAAGGTATATTTCAAGTATAAAAATGAATAGCTAAATAGGAAAATAGTAGTATACTTAAAGTACAACAATATGTAAATAGTATAAATAGATATCCCAGGTGGAAAAAAGCACACTTCTATAATGTACGTTACTTAAAGTGCTCTATTTTCACGCACTAATTTTGTACTTAATATACAAAAAATTCTTCTTTAGTACTTCTTAAGATCATCTAAGTGTACTCAACTGTGCTATTTTGAGACAGCATGAAATATGAACTAAAATGTGCTTTTAATATACTATCTCTGTATTTAAAAAATGTATTTAGATATCACTTATAGTACATTTGAACTCATAGTGTACTACAAGTGGTAACTAAATATATGTTTTTAAATACAGAGATAGTATATTAAAATCACATTTTAGTTCATATTTCATGTCTCAAAATAGCTCAATTGAGTACACTTAGATGATCTTAAGAAGTACTAAAGAAGAATTTTTTGTATATTAAGTACAGAATTAGTGCACGAAAATAGGTGAAAAAAGTACACTTCTATAATGTACTTAAAGTGCTCTGTGATGTTATGTTCACTTAAAGAACAAGTATACTTGCAGTATAAAACTAATAAACTAATATTTTATTGAGAGTATACTTCAAAGTGTACTTTCATAAACTAAAGAAATGTTCTACAAGTATTGAACTAGTAAACTATCAGTAAGTTCATTTGTAGTATAGTTGCAGTACAAAAGAAAAAGGCATTTGTACACTTGTTGTATACTGAAAGTAGTACTGTTACACTTAATGTATGCTTAAAAGTATAATTTTATACACTAAAAAGTGGGAAAATTTAGTCCCAAGTAGTATTGAAATAGTACACGTATAAGAATACGACTAGTTTATTGATATTAGATATTGAGACATACAGTTATTATAAAAAACATTGTATATTTTTATTCCACAGATAAAGAGAAACAGAAGCAGGTTCGAGAACAAGCAATTCTCAAAGTTCAGGAGAAAGAAGCAGAAAAGTCTAAAGCCAAAGCCGCCAGGATTCAACAGGAGAAGAAATATGCGCTGGAAACCATGATGAAGGTCTAAATGCATTTCTGGTTTCAGATTTCTTAATATTCTCACATTATAACATTGGAGTCTGAATGTAAGGTTCTGCTGTTTTACTGTGATTTTAATCATATATTATTTAATTTTTTGCTTAAATAATGATTAAATCAATGATAAATGAAGCTTATTTTCATGCACATTTCCCCTTAATTATGATTCTTATTACTTTTGTGCAGTAATAAGAATCAACATATCTAGTAAGTGTTTGCTTTTTGATTATTCATAATAATTAAAGCAAGTACAACAAATACTACCAGTTTGTATAAATGACTGATTTGGTGTCCTTTATTTTTAAGCTACCTGTTTTTGAATGAATGCACATATTTATTTGCTGTATATAATTAGACAGAGATTTTTTTCATATATTTGAATGTTGTCTCAAACATTAGCTTACTGTTGAATTCTCTGCCTGTGTTTTAGCTTGAGAATGAGGAGCGGGACAGGATTCAGAAGATGAAGGATGAAGAGTGTGCGAGAGCCACGGTGGAACTGGATTTCTGGAGAGAAAAGCAGAGAAAAACAGCAGAGGAAAACGACAACCAGAGAAAGCTGCAAGGAGCCGGCAAGCATGAAAACAAACCGGTTTATCAGAAAACAGAGCGTGCAAACGTTACACCTGCAATCACGCCACTGCTCAATACTGCCAACACTACATCTGGTAAACCAGCTTTAATTGGTCCAGAGCAGATCTAATGTCATGATGCTCACCTCTTCATACCATAAAACAGCAGTCAAAAAATATAATATTTTCTTTCTAGGGCAGAGAAGCAGCAAACAGAAGCCAAAAGATCTACCTGCTCCCAGATCAGCTGGCTGTATTAAGATCAGCTTCACTCCACGAGTGTTTCCCACCGCGCTGAGAGAGTCTCGTGTCCCGGAGGAGGAAGAGGTCAGACCTGCTTTAACCATAGAGATTAGCACTAAAACAGTTTGTAATGTTGAGTATCATTTACATATCGTGTGTGTTTGTGTGTGTCGAGCAGTGGTTGAAGAAGCAAGCGGAGGCCAGGAGAGCAGTGGACACGGATCTGGCCGAACTGGATGATCTGAGAGAGGAAGAGAGAAACCCAGACTGGCTGAAAGAGAAGGGCGAGTGAGTTTCACGGGTCACACTGATAAATATAAATGTCAAAAGAGTTATTTCTTTTAAAGAAAGACAGTTTTAAATACCATAATCACCTACTTTGTTTTTTCCTTTTTTCTGCAGTAAATTGTTCATGGCAGGAAACTTCCAGGCCGCTGTCAACGCCTATAATCTCGCCATAAAACTCAACAGGAAGATCCCGGCTTTATTTTCTAATCGAGCGGCCTGTCATCTCAAACTGAGAAATCTTCACAAAGCCATCGAGGACAGCTCTCAGGTCAGTTTTTTCCTTTTTTAAATGACGTGGAGAGTTTTATTTTATTTTTTTACAGCGGACCAACTTCCTTCACTTTTTCACAGGCCCTTGAGTTGCTGACGCCTGCGGTCGCTTCAAACGCTGCGGCTCGACTGAAAGCTCATGTGAGGCGAGGAACAGCGTTCTGTGAGCTCCAGCTCTATGTGGAAGGTACTGGATCATCATATTCTGCTTTCATGCAAAACACATCAACCTCTGCAGGCATAAAAATACTTTGTTCAGTGCACTGTTCACATCCATCATTAATTATGCCATACAGAAGAACAAAATGTTCATCAGAGATTTCAATTTTCAGAATAAATCTTTATCAAAAAAAAAAGAAAAAGAAAATAGACATCACTAAATTGAATATTCACATAAACACCAGTGAATTTATTAAAGCATTTATTTTTTTAATGATTTTATTAAAAATTCAATTCAAATTTTAAGTACAACTCTACATCCTTTT
Organism: Megalobrama amblycephala; assembly: GCF_018812025.1. Classification (NCBI taxonomy): domain Eukaryota; kingdom Metazoa; phylum Chordata; class Actinopteri; order Cypriniformes; family Xenocyprididae; genus Megalobrama; species Megalobrama amblycephala. The sequence continues at coordinate 37,707,293 of NC_063062.1, read as the reverse complement.
TGCTACTTCCATGCAAATGTAATTCAAACTCAGGATTTGAATTGAAATTTAAAATGCATTCTTAATTTCTGCATGGGAAACCCCTGAAATGGAGTGTAACATCTATGAAGTATTTCACAATTAAATCAGTCTGATGTTTTTTTAGGTCTTCTGGACTACCAAGCGGCTCTACAAATCGACCCACAAAATGAAGCCCTGCGAAATGATACAGACAAGATTCGTGAGGTCATACAGGGCACCACGTCACCATCCAGCTCCTAAAAATCCACAGCATGCCAACTAGGATAATGGGTACAGCTGTAATCAATGCAGAAATGTACCTGAACACACATGAACATGTTATGTTTTAATGAAACCACACATAAAGTCTGGTTGGGCTGAAGAAATGGTTTATTTATATTAACCTTTTACTAATCGTCTTCCCAATAAAACTACATTCACTGTTTTGAGTGGATGTTTATTTTACCCATATTCATCATATATAACAACAAAACAACGCCTTGATCTTGAGTTAATAATCAACAGAAGTGTTCATTACAATGGACTCTGAACCAGATGACAAATTCATGAAAGCATCTCTTATGGATGCAAATGAGAAAGAAAATGATTGACTACAGTAAAATGATTTACTGATGGACATATTTTGAAGAAAAAAATAAAACAACAAAAAAAAATGTCTTATACCAAAAACAACAAAAACATTTAACAACATTAAACCCAAATATTTATAAAAGGCAGGTAAATAAATCCCAACTAATTTCATGCAACATGCAACAGAATAGCCCTACATAGTATTTGAGACACAGTTGAGACTCACTCTATTGATCAATAGTGTTCAGCCCATCAATTAAATGGTCTAGGGTTGCCGTCCTCTGTATAGATCAGGTCAATAACACCGTTTATAAGTTTCTTGTCATTTTCGTCCAGATCCTGTACTTCAGATTTAGAAGATGGCAGCTCTAGCACCAACTCTTTCCAGTTCATTTTCTTGGCTCTTGAGATCACCACCAAAATTGCTCTTTTAGAAACATCACGGAATATCCCAGTAGGAGTTAGTTGTGTGTTACAGTTGAATCCACAATCTTTCCATTTATCTCTGGTCATATATAGTTCAGAATGTTTTAGAATCATTTTTATTGGATTACTTTCAAGGAACAACTTGTATGCCAACTCCCACCACCTTTCACTCACATTCTCGTTTACGCTTTGACAATCTGACATCTGTTGAAAAACAGGGAATAGAAATGGGTGTGCTAGTGAACAGTTTTGTTACTTTAGGTCAGTTGAAATATGTTAAATTGACGAGCATTAAATACACAAATAGTGATATTAAGGTATGTGAATATATGCCATTCGTATGAGTGATATTGTAATGCTCAGTCAAATCATTGTGAATGTATCATATGATCATAAATTATCACACATATTATTAAATCCTTACCATTTATAGGCTTTGTGATGTCCTGTGGCTTCCTGTAAAAGTTATGAGTTGATACAGAGCGATCGCAGCTGCCTGTACGCTTTCAATCCAGTTGTTTGATGTGAAAAAGCAGAAAATCAACCACTAAAAAAAGTCTACAGGGTGTGGCCCATGCAAATGACCAAGCAGCTCAACCAATCAGGATGTACCACGCATGTCATATACAAGTATGTGTAATACTGCACAAAGTAGACTGTATTTACTTTAATGAGGCTTTATTCGCCAGTGAGGTCACACCATATGCAGTTAGATTGAGCAGTGATGTAATCTGAGATATTTTAACAAGTCCAGAATGTGGCCAATTTAGAAATTGGTTTACCTTTTATATGTTAACTTTTAACTTCACTTTACAGGAGTGAAAACCATTATAATGTACAATAGCCATGTGTAAGTGGAGAAACACACGACGGTTTCATGTACCCGATTTGTGTGTCTTGAACTGTTTCCCCACGTTTCTATTCAAAGTTTTCTTATTTGGGCCAATTAATGAAGAGAAAAGTGAAGCCAGGATTGGAAATCTGATGCTCTCTTTAGGGTTGGAAAAAAAATCTGAACTTAAAATTTGGCCTCTGTTATGATGATATGTAGAATCTGTTCAGTGCTGTTCAAAGTTCAATACTGTTTAAAACAATTAGCACATCCATCATTAATTATGCCATACAGATCACATAGTTTTCAGATATCAGAATAAATCTTAATCAAAATAACACTTCACTACAGTAAATATTCCCATCAACACCAGCAAATTAGAGCATTCTGGGTTCCCTGGACATTGCCCATAGCTTAAATTTGTTTCTTTATGATTTTAATTCAAATTAAATTTAATTCAAATTTTAAGTACAACTCTTCATCCTTTTTGCTACTTCCATGCAAATGTAATTTAAACTGAGATTTTAATTAGCATTTAAAATGCATTCTTAATTTCTGCATGAGAAACTCCTGAAATGGAGTGTAACATCTATGAAGTATTTCACAATTAAATCAATCTGATGTTTTTTAGGTCTTCCGGACTACCAAGCGGCTCTAGAAATCGACCCACAAAATGAAGCCCTGCGAAATGATACAGACAAGATTCGTGAGGTCATACAGGGCACCAACTAGGATTATGGGTACAGCTGTAATCAATGCAGAAATGTACTTGAACACACATGAACATGTTTATCTGTGGAATAAAAATATACAGCATTTTTATGATAACTTTATGTCTCAACATCGTAAGTATAGTAAAGATCTCTTACTACTGTTTGTAAAGAGCTGCTCCCACAATTCATCCCTCTTCTTCTGCAGTGTGAAAACTGCAACACCATTTCCAATCCTGGCTTCACTTTTCTCCTCACTCATTGGCCCAAATAAGAAAACCTCAAACAGAAATGAGGGGAAACTCACCTGCACAACAGCTGAACAACACATACATGAAACAAGTACATGATATTCATGAGTTTCTCTAGTTACACATATGACTATTGTACATTAAAGTTACTTAATGTATTTAATGTTGACTTATCCGAGCAGAAGATATGATTGTTTGTGGTCTTTGCTCCTTTTAAAGGGATGCTGATATATATATATATATGTATATATATCAGTTCAATTAATAGCCAGTAGTAGATCATATAACTGCATATGGTGTGACCTCACTGGTGAAAAAGCCTCATTAAAGTAAACAGAGTCTACATTGTGTTGACATGCGTGGTACATCCTGATTGGTGGAGCTGGTGGTCATTTGCATGGGCCACACCCTGTAGACTTTTAAGTTGTTGAGTGTCTGTTCTTTTCACATCAAACAACTGGATTGAAAGCGTACAGGCAGCTGCGATCGCTCTGTATCAACTCATAACTTTTACAGGAAGCCCCAGGACATCACAAAGACTATAAATGGTAAGGATTTAATAATATGTGTGATAATTTATGATCATATGATAAATTAACAATGATTTGACTGAGCATTAAAATATCACTCATATGAATGGCATATATTCACATACCTCAATACCACTATCTGTTTTAATGCTTGTCAATTTAACATTTTACAACTGACCTAAAGTAACAAAACTGTTCATTAGAACACATTTCTATTTCCTGTTTTTCAACAGATGTCAGATTGGCTAAACATAAACAAGGTTGTGGATGAAGATTGGTGGGAGAGGGCATACAAGTTGTTTCTCGAATATGATCCAATAAATAAGATTCTGTCACATTCTAGACTTTGTATGAAGCGAGACATGTCGGATAGATTTGGAATCAACTGCAGAACATGTATTCCTCCTGCTGGGAAAGTCAATGATGTTTCTAAAAGAGCAATTTTGGTGGTGATTTCAAGATCAATGACAGGACAATGGAGTTGGAGTGATCTTCCGCAGTCTTCTAAAACTGTGCAGGATCTGGATGAAAATCACAAGAAACTTATAAACTGTATTACTGACCTGCTCTATAAAGAGGATGGCAGCCCTAGATCACTATAATGGTATATTACTCTGTTGCATGTTTTAATTGAAATTGAGATAAATTTACTTGCCTTTTACAAATTTCTTTTTTTTTTTTTTTTTTCTTATTTCTATTATATCCATCAGTTAATCATTTATTCTGTTGTAAATCATTTATTTCCACGTTTTCATTCATCCAAGATTATTGTATGCTTTCATGAATAAGTCATCTGGTTCAGAGTCCATTGTAATTAACACTTCCACATCTGATGATTTATTAACTCAACATCAAGGTGTTTTTTGTTATCTGCAACGGTATGGGTGCAATAAACATCCACTCAAAAAGGTGAATGTAGTTTATTTGGGAAGACGATTAGTATATGGTTTAAAAAAAATTCAATAAAACATTTATTTGACCTAACCAGTCTTTATGTGTGGTTTCATATTAAAACATCAGAGCTTGAAATGACTTCTCACATGTTGTAGGTACTCTTACCGCCCATACCCAATCAGAGTACTTTGCCAACCGTTCCGTATAATATGGAATCGTCCCATATTTAAGGCATCGATGAAGCATTCTGTATGAAAGGCATACGCTCTAATTTGAATGAATCATTCCTTTAAGACAAATTTGCAAACATAGCCGTCCGCCGAAGGTTTGCACATGACGTCATTGCTCTGGCACGAAATGCGGATGGAGGGCAAGGAGTGATTTTTCTAAATAGGAATCCTATCACAAACTCAAAATTCCTATGTTTTTGCATCATTTAATCTATCAAACAGAGAAACCACAAGGAGTTTTTATCATTTATGTAACTTATATCGTTTTTTTAACTCTAAAAGTTGTCGCCTTTAATAGCGTTTTGTGTCTGCTGATACTGAAATGAATATGGATACCTGCTTACCTATTTTTTTTGTTTTTGACTTAAATAATCATTCTTCATGGTATCTTTTTCAGGGAAGAGAAGCTATTTTATCATGATCATTTGGTGTTTTCACTTACTACATTTTGTAGAATTACGTTCACAATATTGATCGTGAAAACGGTGTCACGCTGCTGCTTCAGCCATCATATGGTAGAAAAGTAAATAAATAAAAATAAGTAAATGTGTTCAACAAGCTGACAGAAGTCCGTACTATCCTTTTCTTTGTTGGAAGGGTGTAAATGTAACTGTAGTTTTAATGTTGTCTTTGTAAATATTCACTTAATTTCCACAGAAAGGATTATGGGTACAGCTGTAATCAATAATTGTACTTGAACACACATGAACATGTTATGTTTTTTATATGAAACCACACATAAAGACTGGTTAGGCTAAAGAAATAGTTTTATTCATACTCTTATGAACTTTACTGTGTTTGTCTTCCCAATAAAATACAATACTTATCGCAACCATATTCATCTAATATGCACAATAATGGATAAACAATTTTTTGCTGTATATAATCGCAGATAACAACAAAACATGACATTGATCTTGAGTTAATAGTCTATGGATGCAAATGAGAATTAAATACTATTAAATTATTAACTGACTGTATGTGCATGCCTTGAAATCTCGTTTGCATGTGAGTGTACCAGTGTGTCCAAGGTCTAGTTCTTGTTTTGTCTAGATGTGTTCACGATGTGTACATAACATACGGAAAGCAGTTTCACAAGGACAGTCTTACAGAAGAAAAGTCAAAAGTGTTGCTTAAGAAATAAGATTTTATTAATATAAACATTTAACAACATTAAAGCCATAATACTGTCTCATACATTCAGTAAATGTATTTTTAATAATTAATTAATTAATTAGAACATGCAACAGAATAACCATACATACTAATATAGTAAAGCAAATTATATTTAGTTCAGAGCCAGACACTATTGATCAATAATGTTCAGCAGTATCTATTAAATGGTCTAGGGGTGCCATCCTGTGTATAGATCAGGTTAATAACACAGTTTATAAGTTTCTTGTCCTTTTCGTCCAGATCCTGTACTTCAGATTTAGAAATTGGCCGATCTAGATCCTTCCAATCATGCCAATTCATTCTCCTTGCTCTTGAGATCACCACCAAAATAGCCTTTTTAGAAACATCACGGAATGTCCCAGTAGGAGGAACAAGTGTGTCGTAGCGGAATCCATAATCGTTCCATTTATCGCCCTTCAAATATAATTCAGAATGATTCAGAATCATCCCTTTTGGATCGCTTTCAAGAAACAACTTGTATGCCAACTCCCACCACTCTTCACCCATGCACTCATTTAAGCTTTGCCAATCTGACATCTGTTGAAATATAGGAAATAAAAATGAGTGTGCTAGTGAACAGTTTGCATCCCCATACAAAAATATGTTCTAAGAACAGTTAACTCTTCCATGACTGCCAAATTTTACTATTGTGATTTGTAAAAGGTTTCACAGTACAGTTATAGGCAGTTAACCCTACACTAGGGCTTTTCACACTTGAAATTGTTAACCCTGGGTCATTCTAAACCCTGGTTAATCTAAATCCTGGGTTATTTTGTTTCACATTTCACACTGCTCATAATTTACCCGGGGTTTACAATTAATCCTGGCTACTTTTCCCATTGCACATTCCTAAACCCAGGGTTAACGTTCTTATTTGCATATTTGCAGTGTCAGTGTCATTTTTGGATAAACACAGCACACAACCTGTTTACATAGCAGTGTTAAAGGATTAGTTCACCCAAAAATGAAAATCATGTCATTAATTACTCTCCCTCATGTCGTTCCACACTCATAAGACCTTCGTTCTTCTTCAGAACACAGTGTTAATTATCTTGCTGGCAAGAGAGACCTCACTGAGCCATCGGATTTTATCAAAAATATCTTAATTCGTGCTCTGAAGAAGAATGAAGTTCTTACAGGTGTAGAACGACATGAGGGTGAGTAATAAATAACATAATTTTCATTTTTGGGTCAACTAACCCTTTAAGAACGAAGAAGACCCGGGGTTAAGCGCAGTGTGAAAAGCCCTATTGTGTGCCACAATCTTCACTATTCTGATTTGTGAAAGGTCAGTGGCTCACGCATGTGGTTTCTCTGCTGCACATTGGTCTTTGGACACTCTCAGTGGATTTGTGTGTCGTTTTGGTGAGCTCTGATCTGATGATCCCTGAGGTGTTCTGCCCGTGAGTAGCGCTTCTCGCACCGTGTGCATCTATAGGGTTTCTCTCCGGTGTGTATCCGCATGTGTCTGACCAGCTGACCCTTTCTTCTGAAGCCTTTCTCGCACTGAGAGCAGTGGTGATTCCTTTCTGCCGCGTGTATGAGTGCGTGGCTCTGCAGCTCCTCCGTGCTCTTGAAGCTCTTCTCACACTGAGCGCAGTGATGTGGCTTTTCTCCAGTGTGGATTCTCCTGTGGATTTCAAGTCTTCCTGGTCGTACAAAGCCCTTGCCGCATTGATGGCAGTGATAAGGTCTGTCGTCGCTGTGTTTGCGTGCATGTTCAGAGAGATTCTCTTGCGATCTGAAGCACATGTCACAGTGCGGGCAGCGGTAGGGCTGGTCTCCGGTGTGAATGCGCATGTGTCGCGTGAACCGTGTTTTCACACTGAAGCTCATCCCACACTTTGAGCAATAATGAGGCTTGTGCGCTGAATTCTTTTTTAGTGTCGTCCTCCTTTTCATCTCTTCCTGTTCTTCTTCTTTATGATCCATGGTGGGCACTATACGTGGTGGGTACAATATATATGTTCAATGCCTTAAAATTTGTTTTATTGCATATTCATTTTTAAGAAAATGCACATATTATTATTATTAATATTATTATTATTATTATTATAATGAGTTCCAGAATCCAGTAAAACAGACAAATAGGCTGACCAAAATTGTACTGTGAAAGATTTCACAAATCAGAATAATGAAGGACTCAGGAAAGGGTTAACTGACAAAAACTGTATTGTGAAACCTTTCACAAACCAGAATAGTGACATTTAGGACTCAAGAAAGGGTTAACTGACCAAAACTGTACTGTGAAAGCTTGCACAAATCAGATTAGTGAAATTAAGGACTCAGGAAAGGGTTAACTGACAAAAATTGTACTGTGAAAGATTTTACAAATCAGAATAATGAAGTTAAGGACTCAAGGAAGGGTTAACTGACAAAAACTATTATGAAAACTTTCACAAATCAGATTAGTGAAGTTAAGGACTTAGGAAAAGGTTAATTGACAAAAAAACGTACTGTGAAACTGTTCACAAATCAGAATAATGAAGGACTCAGGAAAGGGTTAACTGGCCAAAATTGTACTGAGAAAGATTTCACAAATCAGAATAGTGAAGTTAAGGACTCAAGGAAGGGTTAAACGACCAAAACTGTACTGTGAAATATTTCACAAACCAGAATGGTTAAATGAATGACTCAAGAAAGGGTTAACTGACAAAAACTGTACTATGAAAGATTTCACAAACAAGAATAATGAAGTTGAGGACTCAGGAAAGGGTTAACTGACCAAAACTGTACTGTGAAAGATTTCACAAATTAGAATAATGAAGTTAATGACTCAGTAAAGGGTTAACTGACCAAAACCATACTGTGAAAGATTTCACAAATAAGAATAATGAAGTTAAGGACTTAGGAAAGGGTTAACTGACCAAAATTGAACTGTGAAATCTTACACAAATTAGAGTAGTGAAGTTAAGGACAAGGAAGGGTTAACTAACCAAAACTGTACTGTAAAAGTTTTTACAAATCAGAAGAGTGAAATTAAAGACTCAAGGAAGGGTTAACTGACAAAAAGTACTCTGAAACCTTTCACACATCAGAATAGTGAAGTTAAGGACTCAAGGAAGGGTTAAACGACCAAAATTGTACTGAGAAAGATTTCACAAACCAGAATAGTGAAATGAATGACTCATGAAAGGGTTAACTGACAAAAACAATGAAAACTTTTCACAAATCAGATTAGTGAAGTTACAGACTTAGTAAAGGGTTAACTAACCAAAACTGAACTGTGAAATCTTTCACATATTAGAGTAGTGAAGTTAAGGACAAGGAAGGGTTAACTGACCAAAACTGAACTGTGAAATCTTTCACATATTAGAGTAGTGAAGTTAAGGACTCATGAAAGGGTTAACTGACAAAAACTATGAAAACTTTAACAAATCAGATTAGTGAAGTTAATGACTCAGGAAAAAGTTAACTGACAAAAACTGCATCATGAAACCTTTAACAAATAAGATCAGATAAGTTAAGGACAAGGATAAAGGGGTTAAGTGATCGAAACTGTATTGTGAAATATTTAACAAATCACAAATAGTATATTTGAGCCTAATATGACCCGACTAGATGACCAATTAAAACATTATTACACAAGAAAAAGAGGACAGAGCAGTGAGAAACACTAAAATGTAATTGTGAACGTTTGTCAAGTGATTTTGTATAAACGTTGAAAAAACACCGATTTCTGACCAGAGGACCACATTACCTGAATTCACAAATCATGAAGAATGACATGCGAAATTATTTGCAATGTCTACGACAGAGCACTGTGGATTTACAGCCAAAAGAAATCTGAATTTCGAACCGCAAACTATCTTTACCTCGGTCTTGAACCAGGGTGATAGTTCAGTCATCTCAACGCGGATGGTCTAGTTATGCTTCAATCATTAATTATCACGCAAATTATTAAAAACTTACTGTTTATATAGGCTTTGCGATGTCCTGTGTATATACAGAGCAGCAGCACTGTACACTTTCAGACAGTTTGTTTTCTGCTGGGAAAAGAAGAGAAATTCGACGACACCCTGCAGACTTTTTCTGTAGACGTTCCTGCAAAAAACGGGAACTAAGCAGCTCGGCCAACCCGGAAGTGTGTCACAATACAAGTATGAGAAATACTGCACAAACTATTACGCAGTGATATTTTAACCAGTACTACTGACTATTAATCGAATTGTATGGAAGCTTGTTGAAAAAAAATAAAATGGGTAAATGAGACTTTTTATCTCACAATTCTTAATGTTTTTTCCCCCTCATATATAAACTCGGAATTGCTAGGAAAAAAAGAAATGAAATAAAAGTATAAATAAAGTCAGAATTTTAGCTTTTTTTTTTTTTTTTTTTTTTTTATTCCGTGGCGGGAACAAGCAGAGTAGGCTAATGGATTCCAGAATGTGGCCAACTTAGAAAATTGGTAAACTTTTTATATATTATTATATAATTAACCAAAATTAACCTAATAAAGAACCAACTACTGGTGTGGTTCACACAGTTCAAGCTAAAATGAGTGTGTGCTGCTATTTCAGGAACAAAATACTCCTTGAATCAGTTTTAAATGTTCGCCACTAGATGCTACTATCCACCTTTTTCCTAACCAGCCTACTGCATTTTAGATTATGGGTGGCACTTCCGGTTTGAGGAACTTCCACCAAAGACTATGCAAAACATACTGACAACATAGGTTTCAAGCAGATCTAAAACCCAATCAAAAACAATGGTGCTTTCTTATCCTGATCCTCAAGATGTCCATAGGACAGATCAGCTTTACGTGCGCTATCATTTTAGTGTTTTAAATAAAATATTTTGTTTTGAAAAAAAATAAATAGAACATGTGATTTATTGTTTTAAATCGAGAAAATGTGCTTATTTTTGAGTCGAAAGTATTATGATGCATAAGTGCTGTCAAATCGATTAATTGCGATATATATACATATACATATTTACTATTATGTTAGATGCGATTAATCGCGATTAATCGTTTTGACAGGACTAATATAAGCAGACATGCTACATAAAAATGTATGTTTTTAATGCTGGTTCACAATTGTCACGTGACACCATAAATACAGAAATGTTTCATCGTACACTTGTAACTTTTTTTCCCCCAGCTTTTTAAGTGGATGTTTATTACAGCCATATCCATCAAGCATGACGTACATCATGGTCAGAAAGGTCAATTACAAAAACAACAAAACAAGGCCTATCTTGAATTAAGCAACACAAAAAAGAGATGCAAATGAGTTTGGTCACTGTCCCTGAAATTGAGTTTTGTAATTTGGGATGTACACATGGCTGTGGTCCAAGCTGGTATTAAAGGAATTGTCCTGGTACATCCCGCACAATCCGAGGTGCTGTGAGAATGTCTGGGATATGGGGTGATAGGAACAGGGCGAGGATTCAAACGTCGCTGATCGAGCTCCATAGTCGCTGGATGTAGTTTTAAACATCAGGTTCTGAGATCTGGCCATTGCTGGATCTTCATCTGATGAGTGAGATCCTGGTTTGTGCATGCAGGAGAAGACTGGATTTCCAGGATTAGCACATGGAACCGGATGATGCTCAGGATTTGACATTATGACTGAAAGCAGATACATTAAAGAAGAAACCACGTTAAAGTGACTCGTCAGTTAATCCTTTTAACATACTTTTTATTGACCACTGCTTAATTTAATTAATTTTATTATTTTTTTTAAATAAGATTTTAAGAAGATATTAAATGCAATTACCAGTGGTAATGTTAACCAGAATGTATAAATACAGATAATATAATCCTCTGAACTTCTAGTAAAAGTTCTCTCTATTTTTATTTTATTTTATTTTAATGTATATATATATATAGTATCTTATAGTATATATCTTTTTATTTTTATTTTATTTATGTCATTTTAATATTTATAATATTTTATGCATTAGGCTATTCATAATTTATTCAAAATGTTTCTAGCGCAGTATATTACATAACAATGAAAAAGATAAATTTAATCAAAAAGTAATTTATACAAGCTTACCAGTTCTACAGCAAGAGTGGACGTTCAAACGCCTGTGTTTGTTGTAGTTTCGTCTCTATGGCAATGACCGGTTACGTCAACGGCGCGGGCGCATAAATAAAAAGGCGTAAAAACTAATATTTCATTCTACGATCAAGTTGATTTATTGGGAAAGTACATTGAAACGCCGGAATCGACAAATTAAACTAATCAGCAACAACGCAAAAAGAAATACTTAAAAAAATTCACTCACAGGGGACGTTAGACCTGTGCCGAGAGGTGTTCATGGGAAATGTAGTTTTTATAGTTAAAGAAAGATAAGACGCTGCTGAGGGGATGGTTCCGTGTAAAACTACAACTCCCATTCATCTTCATTTCGGCAGCCGCCACCGTGTTGTTGTTTTGGCTCGAGAGGCGCGAAGTTTAATGGTAGATTTGCATGGAGGACATTTTCTTTCTTTCATTTTCCCGCTGCAATTTACGCAATTTACCTGTGAACGCTATGCTAAGCAAACACACTAGCCAAAGCTGTTGTTTTAAAGAAGAGCAGCTCGCCCCATTGATCCTTTTATGGCTTTTTTTGTACTTTGTACTTGTGGTGAAAAATAATTGTAGTCAAGTAGAATTCTTTATTTTTATTCAACCAGAGTAAAAGTTTAAGTACCACAATTTAATATAGGCTATATAATATAATAATAAAATATAATATATATATATATATATTATATTTTTATATATTTTTTATAATATAATATATATATATATATTATATTTTTTATATATTTTAATATAAAATATAATAAAATCTCCAGACTTGATCAAACAAAGCCCTATCTGCAAGAAAACTGACTTTTAATTACAAACTTTCAGTTTTCCAGACAAAACTTTTTACTTTTACTCAGAGACTGACACTATCATACTGTAAGCAGCAATACAGCAAGCTGCAATGACAACGTTTTGTAGACTTAAAGAAATGGGTAGCCTATTTGCCTTTAGGAGGTAAATACTGTATGTGTCCTGGCCGGTCAAACTCACTTTTTTTGAAAACTGGAGATACAAATATTAGAGATGCAGATAAGAGAAACCACACAATAAAAAATATTTTACCTCATAGCAAACATTTCATAATTTTATTGCATTGGTAGGAAAATGCTTACACTCATCTTGGATGAGCAACAATAAAAAGAACAACGGACTGGATGCCTTTAAGCACAGAATAATTGAAAAAAGAAAGTTTTGTCTCTTTAAAAAGAAAACTAAATATTAAGATATCTAACAAATGTTATTTTGCTCTCTGTATCAAAGCAATTATAAAAATAAAACTTTAACCATACAACTTCAGAATATGAAGAAGAGTTTCAAACTTCTTTAAATTCATGACTAATAGTAAGCAAGCAAGTCAGAGCAAGCAGGTAAATGTGCTGTATTGCATTCAATACAACAGAATCATTCTGTGCAAAATCAGAGCACAGCATCTACAGGTCTGTGCATAGTCATGCTGAAAATGTTCACGGTTCACATGCTAAAGAAAAACGTCACAGTAATTAATATTTAAGTGAAAACCCATAGTGCTTTGACTGAGGATACATTTACCAACATAGTATGTACAGACTACACAGACATACAAATAACATAATATGCAGGAAGACTGAATAAAAAGAGAAGCCCCTTCATGTTGTACTACATAGTTAAAAAAAAGAACAAACAGCTGACAACAACAAATATGTCTCCAAGAATTTCCAATTCAATTATTTCACCTTGAGACGACACACATTTTGAACAATATATTTTTTCAAGCATGACAGGGATCACATGTAAAGTACCAGCCAAAGCTTGGAAACATTATTGTTTTTAATGTTTTTAAAAGAATTCTCTTATGCTCATCAAGCCTGCATTTATTTGATCAAAAATACAGAAAATGTATTATTTTAAATTAATGCTCTTTTTAAAACTTTTTATTCATCAAAGAATCCTGAAAAAAAGTATCACAAGTTATAAAAAAATATTAAGAAGCACAACCGTTTCCAACATTGATAATAAATCAGCATATTAGAATGATTTCTGAAGGATCATGTGACACTGAAGACTAGAGTAATGATGCTGAATATTCAGCTTTGATCACATGAATAAATTATATTTTAATTTATATTAGAGTAGAAAAGCATTATTTTAAATTGTAATATTTAACAATTTTCTGTATTTTTTTTAATCAAATAAATGCAGCTTTGATAAGCATAAGATACTTATTTCAAAAATAAAAAAAAATAGTAATGTTTCCAAACTTTTGACCGGTACTGTATATAAAATAACTAGTTTGATACAGCACATGTAGGAGACCGTGTTATATGGTATATGTACACAGTTCTGGAAGTGTCCTGCTACATGTAGTTGCAGCTGTAACTAGGAAATACATGCACAGTCAAAAACAGTAGGTGAGATGCAAGGTCAAAGCCTAAGCAGGAAGAAGACCTCAGGTTCTGATGGATTGGAGAAGTCAGGAGGGAGTACAGAATCGTCATTATAGTAGCGATCTCCGTATCCGTAGTGTAGTGAGGTGCAGGCTCCTTCAGGCAAGCCTCGGGCCTCGGGACCCAGCTGGTCCAGGTAACCAGCGATATAAGAGCCTGTAGAGTGCCTATTTGGTGGAGGGTTTTGGGAGGAGACTGGCTTATTACGGAGTACTACTTCCCGGTGTTTGGAGGCCTCCTGCTGTCTCTCACGTGCACGACTGGCTATATGACGTACACGACTTTGACTGCGGGATGACAGTCGCCTGGACAGAAATGGTGGAGGGTCTTCATGATCATCGGCAGAAACCAGAGGGAGCACTGAAAGAGGTTTTGGAGCAGGTTGAGAACAAGAGGGAAGGGGACGCGTATAATCTTCATGTTCTAAGGTCACAAGCTTGCGAAGCTGCTCGGTTAAGGGATCAGCGGACTTCGGACGACTGGACAACCCACACATCCGTCTTCTTTGGTCTTGCATTGCAGGAGTGACAAAACTTCGGCTGATTGACTTGTACTTGCTCTGAAAGTTGCATGAAATGTCCTCGGAGGTCAGGTCTCCCAGGCTCTTGGACTTGGAAGAAGAAGCTGGGGAGAGTCCGTTGTGGATCTGAGGAGGAGGTACAGGAAATGCCTGACTGTGTGGAGTTGGCTCTTGCAATTCAACTGAAGTCATGTTGTAGTCTGAAACAGGTGTGTACAAGTCCCTCTCTAACAAAGCATGGCAGACTTGAGTCTTTGCAAGACATTCTGAGGAGCTTTTGTGTCGGTTGACCAAGATGTTTTGGTCTCTTGTCTCCTGGGGCCTCGCCTCTGTGGTATCCGTTCTGGTGTCATTATAACAGTTAAACTTCCTTGGTTGGGATTTGCCAGTAAGGTAGGTGCTAGAGAACCGATTTTGTTGTGGAGGCTGGTAGTGTCTGTGAAAGGGTGATGTGTTTGTGGAGTAGGAGTGAACAGGAGAGGGATGGTATGAGGGTCCAAGTCTTGGTATGTGATAGGGGGATAAGCCTTGGACGCTTCTGAAATCTCGAAGCGGACTTGAAGGGGTCAGCGTGTTGTCTAAAGGGTCCCCGTCCACATTGATCTCCACCTCCATCAGACTGCTGCTTACTGAGTCCTGGCACAGCAAGAAGCGGTCAGAGGCTGTGCTGTTAATTGAGGTTTCTCTGTAACCTTCAAATTCAAAGTTCCTGAAGGAACCATTAGAATAGCTTTGCTTTAGAATTCCAGGCATCTTGATGGGTGAGGATTCCTGGCTCACCACAGGAGAGTCAACTAAGCCATTGTTTTGAGAAAAGCTGTTTGTAGATACAGGAGAAAGCACCTCCTCATCCAAGATGGTAAAGACTTCTGGTTCAGTCGTTTCAGGACTAGAAGGTCTCATGGTTGTGCGCACAGATTTTAGTGGAGTGCTGGAAAGCTCATTGTTGAGATGAGGGAGGTCAGATGGGATATATTTCAAGGGTTGCGAGTTGGACAGAAGTAGGGTGCTCTGCTCAGCAGTGAGCTCCAATTGGCCAATCAGAGCAGATATGGACTCACAAGTGTCATACTCGTTATCTAACGAGACGGCGTCAATAAGGCGAGAGAGAGCACTGTCTTGGAGGGACACTTGACTTTTCTGGTCTTGCAGATCCATTCTAGGAAGGTGCGATTTGGTACCTGAAGAAGAGGAAGAGGAGGAGGTTGTGGAATACGTGGCTGCCTTGGGATTTAGAATGTTCTTTTTAGGAGCTTCCAACTGTCTAAATTCTCTTTGACTTCCTTCGTTCTGTAAGCTACCACCGTCATTACGTTGATCTGACGGACCTGACCGGTGGTCTGTTGGCCCTTTGGAAGAACATAATTTATCTGCTTCAGTCTGGGTGAGACCACCTCTTGAGTGTTCTTGGTGAGAATTACTCAAACTTTCCCTACTGCCCACAATGACCAGGTAAGGAATTTCTTTTGTATCTTTGGGCTCAGTGTTACAGTCTGAAATGTGTTGTACATAAGGTTCTTTGAAGGCAGACATTTCAAAGAGAAGATCCACTGAGACGGATCTGGGTTTCTCATGGAGGAAGGAATCTGTGGAAGACATTTTACAGGAGATGATTGTCAGTAACTTCGAAAAACAACAACAAAAATATCCTCACAGACCGTAACACGCCACTCTGTACACAGGACAAATGGAATGTACCACCAAGTACGACGGTGAGAAGGAAGTTTGATAATGGCACTGTGTATGTGCATGGGGAACATCCAGTTATTTGATTTTTTTTTCTCCCAAAAGCTTTGATGAATTGCTTTTCTTATGAAACAAAACCAAAGTTGTTCAGAAACATTGGTGCAATGGCTTAAAACTGGAATGTTTTGGGTGAGTCAACCTGAGTATGGCTTGTGGATTACCTGCAGAGGTTTTCCTATTCAGTTTTCTACTATAGAGAAGCACAACAGTAAAGAAAGAACAAGACAAAGGCAAGTTAAGGTATTAAAGAAAGAATAGCCTGCAAGTCTGTATACTTCAAAGGGACCAGGGGCCGTTGCACCAGCTGTGCGCAAGTTACAACGTAGCCTAGTTTTGACGTAAAAGTTACAACTTATGCACAACTAAATATTTTTGCGTTGCACCATTAAACTTAGTTGAAGTGTAACTCTATAGCCGCGTTTCCATGGCAGGAACTTTCCTCAGGAACTAGGGATTTTGGGGTGGTACTCAAAGTGTTTTGACAGCAGGGACCAGGTTCTAAATGAAGTTCTGGGTAAAAATATCCCCCTCAGATAGTCCCTGCTCATGAGGTAATACTTTTTCAAAAGCCCTGTTTCCACCGCAGGAACTTTCCCCAGGAACTAGGGACTTTGGGTGGTACTCGATGTGTTTTGATGGCAGGGACCAGGGTCTAAATGAAATTCTGGGTAAAAATATCCCCCTCAGATAGTCCCTGCTCATGAGGTAATACTTTTTCAAAAGCCCCGTTTCCACCGCAGGAACTTTCCCCAGGAACAAGGGACTTTGGGGTGGTACTCGATGTGTTTTGACGGCAAAGACCAGGGTCTAAATGAAATTCTGGGTAAAAATATCCCCGCTGAACATGTGTGGGTGCTGAACATGCTGATTGGTAGAGTTCATGCAGCAGTTTGATTGGTTGACTCCATGCAGCATTTTTTTCAAACACTATTTCTAAAAATCTGTTGTGATGCGAGCAGTTTGAGTTATTTGCTATTCAAATCAATAATGGAGTTGTTGTAAAAAATACTACCGATGGACCGACAACGAGGTTCAGGCTTTATTAAGCTTATATGCGGAGAACGAAAGCAGTCCTATGTCACCGGACTCTTCTTCACAGGACTTTAGACTGCGATGTAAACGCAGACAGCAACAGGTCTGGGAGGAAAAAGTTCCTGGGACAAATTGTTCTGGGTAATTTTGGTGAAAAAGCAGCTTATGTATAAACTAAATATTTATGGAAGCCTCCGATCAGGAGTAATGGTTGGAATAAAATAGCAGACTGACTGGACTGCATCAATATGCTCTTGTTTGACTTCAATTCTTTAGACATATGTGATAATGCTGAAATTCATTTATATTTTAAGAGAGAGAACCTTATGTGAAGAGATTACTTTGTTAGTGTAACAGACGACTCCCATGCCAGCGGACTCAGGTTCAAGTCCCGCTTAGAGCAGGCTGTTCGAACAGGAGGGTTTACATTGGTGCCGTGACCCGGATGGGAGTGAGTGTAACAGACGTAGGCTAGTAAGAGATGTGCATGTTAACCTCACTCCCCTGATCTCAAGAGGCGCTCTAATGACTGATGCTAGAGACTGCAGTTTTTAGCCTTCTTGTTAGAGCACCTGACTCCCATGCCGGCGGACCCGGGTTCGAGTCCCACTAAGAGCGGGCGGTTCAAACAGGAGGGGTTACATTAGAGACTCTTCAACACGAACTCATCCTAAACAGCCTGCCACTCTGTGCTTCGTGTTGTGCATGTCATATTATGTGACAACGCATTACTTTAGCACTTACGACATACTAGCTACATTCTGCCTTAGGAACAAATTGTGCAACCGAATAAAGTACAGGGTTAGTTTCAAACGAGCTAGTAGTTACTAAGCTTCTAGTGTGGACTTTACGTTCCATTTTAAGAAAGAACTTACGAACGGCTGGTGCAACCCTACCCAGTAGAAGAACTAAATGCAATACTTAAAGGGATAGTTCACTCAAAAATTAAAAATTCTTTTTAATTTTTTAAAATGTCTTTTTATCTTGAATGGCACAAGAAAGAGAGTCGCACAGGGTTGGAATAAGGATGAGTAAACAATGACAGAATTTTACATTTTTGGTGAACTATCCCTTCAAAAGGACTGTGAAACAATAAAGTGCATGTGAAAAGGTTACATAAACAATGAAATTATTAGTAGAAGTTAAAGAATAGATAAATACTGAAAATGTGCATTTTTTTCTCTGAGAGGATTGTGGAAGCAAAGGAAAAACTGTTTCTTATCACAAAGGTGCTGCAGTGTTAATGATTTGACTGAAGAACATCCACTCTAATTACCCCTTATGGCTATAATGGTAGGAGTAATAATATAAATTCATGCATTGTGTAACAGCTTTCATTCTGATTCATTATGATGTCAAGGGAATTATATAAGCAACTGACCAATGATTGTGTCAACTCCAGGATCAGGCCCCTCCCTTTCTGGGGTGGACAGGTTGAGGTGACTTTGTAGGATCTTATCCAGGGGCATGGATGCCGGGCGGTGTTGGAGGGCTTTTCTGTTCCCCGCTCTCCTCTCTACATGAGTGGGTTGAGAGTCTCCAGTGCTGTGCTTTCTGTCATATGCAGCTTCAGCCAATGCCATCTTGGTCTTTTTCCGTCCCTTGGCAGGGGCGCTGGCAGTCCTCCGAAGGAGATGGTCGGTTATGGATCGTTTACGAGGTGGAACTCCGATATTTGTGTCCACTGAGGACTTGGAACTTTTATTAAATAAGCCTCTGAAACCCCGCAGCTGACGACCCTGAGAAACCGACAGGGATAAAGAGAGAATTCAGCAGATGATATTTATCTGAGCACTTTAGGACACAGCAAAAAAGTTATGTATATACACTTTCAAAAATGCTGGGTTGTTTCAACCCATGTTTGGGTCAAATATTGACAAAACCAACCATTGGTTTAAATTTTTGAATTTAATTTTTAAACCCAACGGGTGGTACTGGTGGTAACATATGATTCCTAATGTCCTTTGTAGTAAAAATAACCATAATTATTATGTAGTAATTACTAATAATATATGCTGCAAAATTAAGGAGAGGAAGTTGTTGTTGCAAAACCTTCAAACATTTGATATTTCTGAAAATCCCAGGATGTCTTTTTTATGGTAAACCAAATTTACACGCACAGTCTCAGAGAAAGTCATACACACACATGCACAAACATATACACACACGCATCCAAACACACGCACACATACAAACACACAAACACGCAAACACACACACACACATGCAAACACACACACACACACATACAAACACGCAAACACACACACACACATGCACAGACGCACAAACATGCACACACAAACACTCACGCACAAACACGCACAAACACACACACATACACGCATACATACACATGCACAAACACATACACACACAAACACATACACACATACACACACGCATCCAAACACACGCACACATACACACACGCAAACACACACACACACACACGCAAGCACACACACACTGCACAAACACACACACACGCACAAACGCACAAATGCACAGACGCACAAACATGCACACACAAACACTCACGCACAAACACTCACGCACAAACACTCACGCACAAACACACATGCACAAACACACGCACAAATACACACACATGCACAAACACACGCACAAATACACACACATGCACAAACACATACACACACGCATCCATACACACACGCAAACACACACACACACACGCAAACACACACACACACGCAAACACACACACACACGCAAACACACACACACTGCACAAACACACACACACGCACAAATGCACAGACGCACAAACATGCACACACAAACACTCATGCACAAACACACACACACCGCACAAACACACACACATACACGCATACATACACATGCACAAACACACGCACACACACAAACACACACACATACGCACAAATACACACACATGCACAAACACATGCACACACGCATCCAAACACACGCACACATACACACACACAAACGCACACACGCAAAGTCTTGCTGAGTTACATCAAATAGTAATCAGAGACAATAACAATACAATAACAATACACATGCAATGTCACGTGTTCATTTCAAACAGTCAATTTCAACATAATCACACAATGACAATCTTAGCACAGACCACAGTGACAAACAGAACTTCTGCTCCTGTGCAAACTACTGCATTACTGACTAAATCCAACAGATGGCAGCATATTCATTTGTAACAATCAACCATCTCTCATTTTTCAAGCCTTCAAAATCTAACAATTATTTTACAGGAAGCAACAAATCCAGCTTTACAACCAAGGACAAAACTGACCAAAACAAAAACGAGGACAAAATGAACTTTAAAAGATGCGTTCATACAACTGCACGATTACAACAGCTTAGTGTTTACATCGACACATTAGTAGACGCTCATGCAGTTATCATGCAGTACACTACATAGCCAGGGTACCTTATTAGCTCCTAGCAAGTGCATTATGGTATAGCTTGGGTTGAGGACTAAAGGACTCCACTGGAAAGTAGAAAGATTCAATAAAATGTCAATGGGGGAAAGATCAATAAAGATATTTTACTATTTCAGATCCTTTCTTTTTTCTGTTTTGAGATGGAAATGAGGACCAAATGTCACATGTTTGGTTACACCGCAGCAGAAATGGACAGAAACAACAGCTTGCATAACAGATTGTTATGATAACCAGCTGAGCTTTTTCACACCTTTTAATTTAATCGAAGCGCCACAGTTCCTGGCACTTTATTAATCAAAATGAACTGATCTAATTATTAAACGTATGACGAAATAGAGTGTTGAATTTAAATTGGTAACATGCCCAGTGGAAATGGCTGTGGATCTTTATCGAACTCATTAGGTACAGCTGTCTGTGCGGTCATAAGCTCACCTTCCCATAGATGTCATGCACTGTGATATGGACAAAAATGGATGCCTCTGTCATTCCCTCCAAATAAACGTGTCTATATCCTGTGGGAGTGGGAAAGAGGAGCAATGATTGAAAATGGGATGGAAGAAAGGCATTTGTGAGAATGTTTAGAGATTAAATAAAATTGAAAAAGCAGGAAGAAAGACATGATTTTATCAGTATTTTGGCGCTTTAGCACAGAAGCATCTTTCCTTGGCGAGACTGTTATGTGAGGGCAGAGATAGTTCAGCTTCAGCAGTAGTCGTGTCCATCGGCAGCACCTCAGGCCTCCATTACTCTAATGACACGATCACATGACACAGAGACCTGCTGCTATCACTCACACTTTGTATGCTATTTACTAATGACCCTGAGTTCTTCATCAGTTTATCTCCACACGATTTTATTTTTGCTTATATTAGTTATTTAATACACTGATAATGTGACTGCTATTCACACATACTTTACATACATGGTTGTTTATTAAACTACAGGCACTTTTATGTTTCATACACTTTTACTTTCAAGTTCATAATTAAGAGCTCCAATCCATGTTTAGTGTGCAAATTGAACAAAGAAAAAAGTTTGTAAATTGACTTGCACCTAAACTTTAAAGTGGACTCAATCCTCTTTTTAGTGGTGATATAGTGTCTAAATTAAATCTACACTGGTGTTTTAGGAAGCCAAACAATTAGAATAAAATAATAATAATAATAAGAAGAAGAAGAAAAAGAAGAATTTTATATTATTAATAGCCATATATATGGAAGTCTGTTTCCACCATGAAATAAAAGATAAAGGTAATTGCAACTTTTTAACTCACAATTCTGACGTTTTTCCTTACAATTGTGAATTTGCGAATCAGAATTGTGAGATATAAACTCAATTATGAGTTATAGAGTCATAATTGAGTGATATGAAGTCAGAATTGAGTGATATAAAGTAAGAATTGAGTTATAAAGTCAGAATTGAGTTATAAAGTCAGAATTGAGTTATAAAGTCAGAATTGCAAGTTATAAAGTCAGAATTGAGTGATATAAAGTCAAAATTGAGTTATAAAGTCAGAATTGCAAGTTATAAAGTCAGAATTGAGTGATATAAAGTCAGAATTGAGTTATAAAGTCAGAATTGCAAGTTATAAAGTCAGAATTGAGTGATATAAAGTCAGAATTGAGTTATAAAGTCAGAATTGCAAGTTATAAAGTCAGAATTGAGTGATATAAAGTCAGAATTGAGTTATAAAGTCAGAATTGCAAGTTATAAAGTCAGAATTGAGTGATATAAAGTCAGAATTGAGTTATAAAGTCAGAATTGCAAGTTATAAAGTCAGAATTGAGTGATATAAAGTCAGAATTAAGTGATATAAAGTCAGAATTGAGTTATAAAGTCAGAATTGCAAGTTATAAAGTCAGAATTGAGTGATATAAAGTCAGAATTGCAAGTTATAAAGTCAGAATTGTGTGATATAAAGTCAGAATTGCAAGTTATAAAGTCAGAATTGAGTTATAAAGTCAGAATTGCAAGTTATAAAGTCAGAATTGCAAGTTATAAAGTCAGAATTAAGTGATATAAAGTCAGAATTGAGTTATAAAGTCAGAATTAAGTGATATAAAGTCAGAATTGAGTGATATAAAGTCAGAATTGCAAGTTATAAAGTCAGAATTGCAAGTTATAAAGTCAGAATTAAGTGATATAAAGTCAGAATTGAGTTATAAAGTCAGAATTAAGTGATATAAAGTCAGAATTGAGTGATATAAAGTCAGAATTGAGTTATAAAGTCAGAATTGAGTTATAAAGTCAGAATTGCAAGTTATAAAGTCAGAATTAAGTGATATAAAGTCAGAATTGAGTTATAAAGTCAGAATTGAGTGACAAAGTCAGAATTGAGTGACAAAGTCAGAATTAAGTGATATAAAGTCAGAATTGAGTTATAAAGTCAGAATTAAGTGATATAAAGTCAGAATTGAGTTATAAAGTCAAAATTGAGTGATATAAAGTCAGAATTGAGTGAAAATAAAGTCAGAATTAAGTGATATAAAGTCAGAATTAAGTGATATAAAGACAGAATTGAGTGATATAAAGTCAGAATTAAGTGATATAAAGTCGGAATTAAGTCATATAAAGACAGAATTGAGTGATATAAAGTCAGAATTAAGTGATATAAAGACAGAATTGAGTGATATAAAGTCAGAATTAAGTTATATAAAGTCAGAATTGTGTGATATAAAGTCAGAATTGCAAGTTATAAAGTCAGAATTGAGTTATAAAGTCAGAATTGCAAGTTATAAAGTCAGAATTGCAAGTTATAAAGTCAGAATTAAGTGATATAAAGTCAGAATTGAGTTATAAAGTCAGAATTAAGTGATATAAAGTCAGAATTGAGTGATATAAAGTCAGAATTGCAAGTTATAAAGTCAGAATTGCAAGTTATAAAGTCAGAATTAAGTGATATAAAGTCAGAATTGAGTTATAAAGTCAGAATTGCAAGTTATAAAGTCAGAATTGAGTGATATAAAGTCAGAATTGCAAGTTATAAAGTCAGAATTGAGTTATAAAGTCAGAATTGAGTGATATAAAGTCAGAATTGAGTTATAAAGTCAGAATTGCAAGTTATAAAGTCAGAATTGAGTGATATAAAGTCAGAATTGAGTTATAAAGTCAGAATTGCAAGTTATAAAGTCAGAATTGAGTGATATAAAGTCAGAATTAAGTGATATAAAGTCAGAATTGAGTTATAAAGTCAGAATTGCAAGTTATAAAGTCAGAATTGAGTGATATAAAGTCAGAATTGCAAGTTATAAAGTCAGAATTGTGTGATATAAAGTCAGAATTGCAAGTTATAAAGTCAGAATTGAGTTATAAAGTCAGAATTGCAAGTTATAAAGTCAGAATTGCAAGTTATAAAGTCAGAATTAAGTGATATAAAGTCAGAATTGAGTTATAAAGTCAGAATTAAGTGATATAAAGTCAGAATTGAGTGATATAAAGTCAGAATTGCAAGTTATAAAGTCAGAATTGCAAGTTATAAAGTCAGAATTAAGTGATATAAAGTCAGAATTGAGTTATAAAGTCAGAATTAAGTGATATAAAGTCAGAATTGAGTGATATAAAGTCAGAATTGAGTTATAAAGTCAGAATTGAGTTATAAAGTCAGAATTGCAAGTTATAAAGTCAGAATTGAGTGATATAAAGTCAGAATTGAGTTATAAAGTCAGAATTGAGTTATAAAGTCAGAATTGCAAGTTATAAAGTCAGAATTAAGTGATATAAAGTCAGAATTGAGTTATAAAGTCAGAATTGAGTGACAAAGTCAGAATTGAGTGACAAAGTCAGAATTAAGTGATATAAAGTCAGAATTGAGTTATAAAGTCAGAATTAAGTGATATAAAGTCAGAATTGAGTTATAAAGTCAAAATTGAGTGATATAAAGTCAGAATTGAGTTATAAAGTCAGAATTGCGAGATATAAAGTCAGAATTAAGTGATATAAAGTCAGAATTAAAGGTGCTAAAGAGGATGTTTTGTTTTATACATTTTTGCAATATTACTTGAAACTGTCTTTACTAAGTGATAAAAGACTATTTATTAGGTGCACTGAAAGGAATATTATTAATATACATCATCTGTGCATGAGGTAGGGCCTTAAAAACATCAGCCAATCGTTTACGCGATCATCGCGTAAACGATTGGCCCTCTGGCTTGTCAATCACTGCCATGACGTTCCTTGTGAGAGACGCGCGGCTGCGTGCTCCAGTAACTTTCCACACTACATGCGCCGCATGCAATGTTTTTGTCAGGAGACAGGAGTAACAACTGCAGATTATGAGGTGAGTCCGACATAATGAATCCACTAAGTGTGTGCGCGGCTTAACGATTGTAAGGCCGATTATGAATGTAAATTGATACTTATGACTGATCGCGCTCAAACACGTCCAGTCAGAGCCAGTTGCTTTCATTCTGCGATTACAGTCGGTGTTTAAATTCCATGTGAAAGTATATAAATCTGCTTCAGGAGCAGGAAACTATCGCTGTATGTTGAGCACAGTCAGAATGTTTTAGCTAGTCGTAAAATGTGTATCATTTCAAACGCTCATTTCAAAAACTCAGTCGACGAAAACATCCTCTGTACCACCTTTAAGTGATATAAAGTCAGAATTGAGTTATAAAGTCAGAATTGAGTGATATAGTCAGAATTGAGTTATAAAGTCAGAATTGCAAGTTATAAAGTCAGAATTGCAAGTTATAAAGTCAGAATTAAGTGATATAAAGTCAGAATTGAGTTATAAAGTCAGAATTAAGTGATATAAAGTCAGAATTGAGTGATATAAAGTCAGAATTGCAAGTTATAAAGTCAGAATTGCAAGTTATAAAGTCAGAATTAAGTGATATAAAGTCAGAATTGAGTTATAAAGTCAGAATTAAGTGATATAAAGTCAGAATTGAGTGATATAAAGTCAGAATTGAGTTATAAAGTCAGAATTGAGTTATAAAGTCAGAATTGCAAGTTATAAAGTCAGAATTGAGTTATAAAGTCAGAATTGAGTGATATAAAGTCAGAATTAAGTGATATAAAGTCAGAATTGAGTGATATAAAGTCAGAATTGTGAGATATAAAGTCAGAATTGAGTGATATAAAGTCAGAATTGTGAGATATAAAGTCAGAATTGAGTTATAAAGTCAGAATTGAGTGATATAAAGTCAGAATTAAGTGATATAAAGTCAGAATTGAGTGATATAAAGTCAGAATTGAGTGATATAAAGTCAGAATTGAGTGATATAAAGTCAGAATTGTGAGATATAAAATCAGAATTGAGTGATATAAAGTCAGAATTATGTGATATAAAGTCAGAATTGTGAGTTATAAAGACAGAATTGAGTGATATAAAGAGAATTGAGTGATATAAAGTCAGAATTTAGTTATAAAGTCAGAATTAAGTGATATAAAGTCAGAATTGTGAGTTATAAAGTCAGAATTGAGTGATATAAAGTCAGAATTAAGTGATATAAAGTCAGAATTAAGTGATATAAAGACAGAATTGAGTGATATAAAGTCAGAATTAAGTGATATAAAGTCGGAATTAAGTCATATAAAGACAGAATTGAGTGATATAAAGTCAGAATTAAGTGATATAAAGACAGAATTGAGTGATATAAAGTCAGAATTAAGTGATATAAAGTCAGAATTAAGTCATATAAAGACAGAATTGAGTGATATAAAGTCAGAATTGCGAGTTTTAAAGTCAGAATTGCGTGATATAAAATTGTGAGGGAAAAAAGACTGACATTTTTTCTCAGAATTGCGAGTTTATATCTTACAATTCTGACTTTATAACTCGTAATTTCATGTTATCATTATTTAAGTCAGAAGTGTGAGATATATGCTCACAATTCTGAGAAAAGAAAGGCAGAATTGTGAGATTAAAAGTCACACTTACCTTTTTTATTTAGTGGCGGAAACAAGCTTCCATAATATTGCGCTTTCAATTATAGTTAGTTAAGATACTTTGCCAAAGCAATGGATAAAACAACGTTAGAGACATTTTATGTTATTATGTGAAGTTTTAAAATACTTTCGGCTTATTATGAAGCTGTGGCAGGACAGATTAGACTATGGCGGGCTGCCAGAGTCAAGGTTATTAATGGGAAACACTGCATTATGCATAATTAATTCACTAAATAGTTCATTAAAATGCATATAATTGATTTACATAACTTACAATAATTCAACGAACAATTCAGCCACTAGTTATTTTAAAAGTTAGTGCACTTATTTACTAAGGAGATAACAGTGTCAGTGAAGAGCATGTTTTGATGAAATGACACATGTGATGTTTAAAGGTAAAATATTATTTGCTGATTCAGAAAAAAATGACAGTTCAGAAAAAAAAAAAACACATAATTGCCCTTGTTTGCATGTACTGTATATTTAAATGCATTATTGTGTTTCAAAATTGTTAAATTGTCAAAATTGTTGTAATTTAAATGTTCACAGGTGTCCAAGAAACACCCACATATAGAATATCTTGTACCTGGCATGAGACTGCTGAAAGCCACGGTTCTCTGGCCCACAAAGTCTCGTCCAATAGGGTCGTGATCCCAGACCAGGAAGCGCACAAGAGCCACCTCAGGCATGTGAAGTGTGAAGGACAGAGTCTCTTCCCACACAGGGTTGAATCCTGCATTACCAATCACACCAAAAGTTAACAAAGGTCAACACCTCCTAACCTTCCTTCTGTTCAAATAAGTTCACATGAAGCCATACCATTATCATCCACAACCCTGGTCTGTTCTTTACAGCAATCAGCCGGAAGACCAATAATCTCCACCTCAACGAAAGGATCAATGATCTGTGAATGAAGTCCACAAGCGTCAGATATATTAATTGCATTAATAGTACATAGGAAATGTCCAGTTAGGAGGCACCTGCTTACCTCTCCACGGTCTCCCAGCATTGAATCCGGAGGTTTGGGCAGCTGCTGTCCACTAATGATTTTTATCACCAGCTGTTTCTTAGGATTTGCAGGGAGCGGATCATCATTCAGTGGGTTAAAGGCGCCTGGTACAGATTTTCAAGACTCTTAACTATAGTGATAAAGCATAGTCATCCTATATTGTGATTGAACAGTACTTTGAATGCATTTGTGTACCTTTACACATGGGGCCGGGTTTGAGCACGTAGCCACTGCCTCCATTCACCATGAACTTGGCTCTGTTCAACTGCATCATACGACCCTCCGTCTGGTAGTTTAAAGCCACTGTGGGTTAAGCAAAAGACAAACCGTATTTTTCCTCACTTCTGTTTTTCCTTACTTCTCCATCCTTCCTTCATCTAGTCATGACTTTATTCTAGGAAGTAATTTCATGTATTTATTCAGCTGTGTAAAGCTAAATAAACTGGATGGCTAACAAACTATGAAGTTTCATCATGGCCTGGTAAACATTTTATTCAATAAACAATCAGGGTGCAGAACTCAGCTGCGGCTCCACAAGTTCCAATTTGCTCTTGTTTATTGGACCCTTATGATGGCACACACACACACACACACACACACACACACACACAGGTTAATTTATGATTATCTTCAGCAAGGATGATTCATGAAAAGTGACAGTAAAGGCATTATAAAATTACAAAAGATTTCTGTTTCAAATAAATACTGTTCTATTTTTTTTAAACTTCAATGCATTAAAGAATGCTGAAAAATATCAGTTTTCACTAAAATATTTTGTTTCTTGAGCAGCAAATCATCATATTAGAATGATTTCTGAAGGATCATGTGACACTGAAGACTGGAGTAATGATGCTGAAAATTCAGCTTTGATCACTGGAATAAATTATATTTTAACATATATTCACATAGAAAATAGCTATTTTAAATTGTAAAAATATTTCACAATATTACTGTTTTTACTTTATTTTTTTAATCAAATAAATGCAGTCTTGTTGAGCATAAAATCCTTCTTTATATATATATATTTTTCAAATTTGAACAAAAATGCAAAACAAATGCACTTTCTCTAGTAAGTCTCTGACGTTTGGACCCCATTGCATGTGTGTTTGTCTGTGTAAAAGCTTTGTCACTCTTTTGAATAGTGCTTGTGTGTGCATGTGAAAATTGCGTACGTGCATTTTCCTAAATGACTTTACACATGCAGAATGCACAAGTGGGCTAGCTTGTCAATTTGTCCACACAACCAAGACCCAGATGACGTGCGGCAGGGAACATACATGCTAAAACACACCGCATGTGCAAATACACTCACACAAGGGGGTCAGAGGTGCATTTGGATATTATGGATCTAAATTTTTACAAGCAATATCAGTAAGTGAGCTTACAAAAAATCACTGGAAATCAGTGAAAAGTTTCTTTATGGATAAATCCTGAATATGTATAAGATATATAATAAATTAAAATGTTTAACCTAATTTGCATATGCAGATATATGAGTGACTCGGATATTGATTATTAATTTCAGTATTCTTACATAATTGAATGGGGCAGTTGAAATCATGCATAACAATAACAGAGAGTTTTTGCATGTATGCATGTTTGTATGTATATGAATTTATGAGTGTCCGTTTATTTATGTGTGGACATCTATCTGCATGTGTTTCCTCACCTAGTTGGCAACCAACATTCCAGTACGTCTGTGGGTTGAAGTTGCTGGAGTCGATCCGGTAGGCAGAGGGATAGATCCGAGAGAGCTGTTGTTGGTTAAAAGTCAGGAAGCGCTCAGATCGATGGTGCACCAGGTGCTGAGCTCGTGTCTCGCTAAATGACAGAACATTAAAGGGCGATCCTGAGAGAGAAGGTGTGAGAAAGTCTGGGTTAGATGCATATATATATATATATATATATATATATATATATATATATATATATATATATATATATATATATATATATATATATATTAGGGATGCACTGATATGAACATTTTGGCCGATAACGATAACCGATAATTCTTTATATTTCAAAGCCGATAACCGATACATTGGACAATAAATCTAAATCCAACATTTTATATAATTTTTGAGAGCCTGATTACAAAAACAAAAGTCTCACCATGTCCCAAGTACAGAATTATAATGTTCTCATTATAATATTATGTAACCTATATGACAGACTTGTGCTGTATATTGCACTTTTTTTCCTTTTTGAAGTGACTCTAATCATATTTCAAGCAATTCAAAACCATAGTGGCAACATTAAAATAATGATAACATTAAAAATGAACATATATCGACTGATACTGATATGGTGGCCGATATATCGTGCATCCCTAATATATATATTTGGATCAACAATAGGTATAATAATTAGGAAAAATTTCTCACCCTCATCTAAACACTCCTGAGAGGCCACAGAGTTGGTGAAGAGCACCAGATCTGATAGATCTCTACTCAGCTTTATCGTTTTCCTTCTCCTCCCACCTCTAAAGACAGAAACAGCAAAATATAGAAAGTGTGTCAGATATAATGACTTTGCTCCAATTTTTTTTATTATAGTTTCCATAAAAATATTAAGCAGCACAACTGTTTTCAACATTAATATTAATAAGAAATGTTTTTTGAGCAGCAAATCAGCATATTAGAATGATTTCTGAAGGATCATGTGACACTGAAGACTGGAGTAATGATGCTGAAAATTCCGCTTTGATCACAGAAATAAATTACATTTTAAAATATATTCACATAGAAAAGAATTATTTTAAATTGTAATAATATTTCACTAATTTTTTCTGTATTTTTTTTAATCAAATAAATGCAGCTTCGGTGAGCATAAGAGACTTAAAAAAGACATTAAAAAAAATCTTACAGATCCCAAACTTTTGCTTTCAGATAAGATAAACGAATGAAAATGTCCTCATAACTGATTATGCAATGCATCTTCAAACACTTCATTTGCAGTGAGGTTTGAGATCCAGATTTAAGCTCAAACGCTAACAGCACCCTGTTAAATCAATCACTGCATCCTAGACTAGGAAAATTAAAGATAAGAAAAGCCCCTTGCAGAGTGACGGTTTCATTACAAATGACTTTCCTCATGGTGTTAATGCAGCCCATTAAGCATACAAATGATGGCAAATTCTCATTAACATAAGACACTAACAATCCCTTCATGACTGCCACATTATGGGGTGAATCTACGAAACACTTGTGCCATGTGCTTGCGGATATGTCAGTGCATTTCAATATAAATCTCTTCAGCACAAACATGTCTCCTATGTAAATTAGGCTCATTACAGAGGTTTATTCACAAAACTCAGCTCTATTTTCCAGGTAATTTGTCAATCTATTTTGTGATTTTATGAAATGTCTGTACAATCATGGCAGCAGTAATTCATTAAATGATGATGAAATGATGAAGAGGAGCTGATTCAGGTGTCTGGATCGCAGTGGTGGAGTGACGCTTTTGCTTTTGACCTAGTACTCAGTGCTTGTGATCATGTGATCTTGCAGGTTGTCGGCCTTTCATCACTGACCAGTTATGCTCAATGTGATATTCATTCTCTGACCTAGGCCACTACACATTAGCATTTCAGTTGTTTCGTCTCCCTCTCTTATTTTCATGCTTGAACACATGTACTTTAGGTTTATCTTTTAGTGCTCGAGCAGCATCATGAAAAGACCTAGGGCCATGGCCCACTTCTAGCTCGAATAAAGGAGGATAAAAAGACTGGCAAACAGTAAAGACTGCAGTGGAATTCAGATGGAGAGTCAGATAATACTGGTGCTGGTAGCTGATATACAATACTGTAAAAATGTTGGGTTAAAAACAACCCAAGTTGGGTTGAAAATGGACAAACCCAGCGATTGGGTTGTTTTAACCCAGGGTTAAATGGGTTAAATGTTTGCCCAATGTGCTGGGGTGTTTTATTTAACTCAACAATTGTTTAGAAATTAATATATTGATTGCATAAAATGAATGAACCCAAAATATGTTGGACATTAACATTTATTAATAAGTTCAATGAATAATAATAATTAAACAATAAACATTTATTAAATTGTTTATTAATAAATGTTCATCTTTTGATTATCACTGTTGCCTCTAGTAATTATGTTTCTGATTTTTTATTTTATTTTGGGTTCATTTTAAGCCAGACATATAGCAATTTTTAAACAATAGTTGGATTAAATAAAACTGTCCAGCACATTTAACCCAACCACTGGGTTAACCCAGCATTTTTTAGAGGTAATACTGTTCAAAACCGTGAGAACACAATGATTTATTATATATATTATTATAAAGTTTCTTAATTATATATATATATATATATATATATATATATATATATATATACACACAGTGGGTACCCCCTTAAATTTTTCACTCTTTGTTATATTGCAGCCATTTGCTAAAATCATTTAAGTTCTTTTTTTTTCCTCATTAATGTACACACAGCACCCCATATTGACAGAAAAACACAGAATTGTTGACATTTTTGCAGATTTATTTAAAAAAAAAAACTGAAATATCACATGGTCCTAAGTATTCAGACCCTTTGCTCAGTATTTAGTAGAAGCACCCTTTTGATCTAATACAGCCATGAGTCTTTTTGGGAAAGATGCAACAAGTTTTTCACACCTGGATTTGGGGATCCTCTGCCATTCCTCCTTGCAGATCCTCTCCAGTTCTGTCAGGTTGGATGGTAAACGTTGGTGGACAGCCATTTTTAGGTCTCTCCAGAGATGCTCAATTGGGTTTAAGTCAGGGCTCTGGCTGGGCCATTCAAGAACAGTCACAGAGTTGTTGTGAAGCCACTCCTTCGTTATTTTAGCTGTGTGCTTAGGGTCATTGTCTTGTTGGAAGGTAAACCTTCAGCCCAGTCTGAGGTCCTGAGCACTCTGTAGAAGGTTTTCGTCCAGGATATCCCTGTACTTGGCCGCATTCATCTTTCCCTCAATTGCAACCAGTCGTCCTGTCCCTGCAGCTGAAAAACACCCCCACAGCATGATGCTGCCACCACCATGCTTCACTGTTGGGACTGTATTGGACAGGTGATGAGCAGTGCCTGGTTTTCTCCACACAAACCGTTTAGAATTAAGGCCAAAAAGTTCTATCTTGGTCTCATCAGACCAGAGAATCTTATTTCTCACCATCTTGGCAAACTCCATGTGGGCTTTCATGTGTCTTGCACTGAGGAGAGGCTTCCGTCGGGCCACTCTGCCATAAAGCCCCGTCTGGTGGAGGGCTGCAGTGATGGTTGACTTTCTACAACTTTCTCCCATCTCCCGACTGCATCTCTGGAGCTCAGCCACAGTGATCTTTGGGTTCTTCTTTACCTCTCTCACCAAGGCTCTTCTCCCCCGATAGCTCAGTTTGGCCAGACGGCCAGCTCTAGGAAGGGTTCTGGTCATCCGAAACATCTTCTATTTAAGGATTATGGAGGCCGCTGTGCTCTTAGGAACCTTAAGTGCAGCAGAAATGTTTTTGTAACCTTGGCCAGATCTGTGCCTTGCCACAATTCTGTCTCTGAGCTCTTCAGGCAGTTCCTTTGACCTCATGATTCTCATTTGCTCTGACATGCACTGTGAGCTCTAAGGTCTTATATAGACAGGTGTGTGGCTTTCCTAATCAAGTCCAATCAGTATAATCAAACACAGCTGGACTCAAATGAAGGTGCAGAACCATCTCAAGGATGATCAGAAGAAATGGACAGCACCTGAGTTAAATATATGAGTGTCACAGCAAAGGGTCTGAATACTTAGGACCATGTGATATTTCAGTTTTTCTTTTTTAATAAATCTGCAAAAATGTCAACAATTCTGTGTTTTTCTGTCAATATGGGGTGCTGTGTGTACATTAATGAGGAAAAAAATGAACTTAAATGATTTTAGCAAATGGCTGCAATATAACAAAGAGTGAAAAATTTAAGGGGGTCTGAATACTTTCCGTACCCACTGTATTGTCCTATCCTAACAAACCATACATCAATGGAAAGCTTTCAGATGATGTAAATCTCATTTTCAAAAAATTGAGTCTTATGACTGGTTTTGTGGTCCAGGGTCACATATTATGTGTTCAAATATTCATTTAACAAAATATTCTGGAGGCCATGAAAGTTTTGTGAAAAAGCTAAAAAAAAAATGCAGGCGCTGACTGGCAACTATTTTTTTTTTTTACGCTGGCAGGGAAAGAGTTAATAAACAGAAAATGTGCATTATCCACCAAAAAGACAGATATACAGACAGACAAACCTGTTGAATTGTCCACCTGATGGTTCCTGCTGCCCGTCATCATCTGTTTCAACGCTCTGACATTTCAGCCTTGACTTGGAGTGCCTCTGTGGAAACACAGACACACACGCACAGCACGCTAAATAAGTACATGGAGTGAATGTTTATTTCTTTCCTTTGGATGGGAGGTAATGAAATTCCTCCTACACACAACAGAGAGGAACAGAATAGCACTGGCCCTTTTAAAGGGCATGCTTAACATAACCACATGAGTTTGTGGATTAATACTTGCCAGGCGTGACTAGCGTCCAAATCATGTAACTTTTTTAGGGCCATGAGGAGCCATGTATAACAGCTACAGTAATTATAGGCTTTAAGCTCATTACTAACAAAAGAAGAACCTTTGAGACCTCATAAACACACACACAGACAAACGTCGAGAGTGGGAGGAAATATCACGCACACATGAGAGA
Source organism: Megalobrama amblycephala (assembly GCF_018812025.1). NCBI lineage: Eukaryota > Metazoa > Chordata > Actinopteri > Cypriniformes > Xenocyprididae > Megalobrama > Megalobrama amblycephala. The sequence goes on along the minus strand of NC_063062.1, from coordinate 37,672,844 downwards.
CGTGCCTGCCCACCTCCTGTAGGAATGACGGACGTGATCTACAGGAGAAGAGAAACCGCAACACAACCCTGATTGCATTTTAATAAAAAATCAATAAAGTGTAGACAGCCCAGTACAATATCCAATGATCAAACTTACAGAGCAATGACCACAAGCCTTGTTTACTCTCTTCATTGATTTGCTATTGAGGTGTTGAATTACACACCGACCACATTCAATATAAGAGACGCTGAGTGTTTTTATGCAGACAATGAAATATGAGAATGCCTCCAGAGCTCAGAGCTGTCATTATGCATATACACAATCACATATGATCTAGTGACTATCAGATAACAAGTCAACAGTTGTGCTAAATCAATGTATGTATTTTGTTATATAACCTCAGTAAATGTATGCTTAAAATAAATAGACCCTCTGATAACTGATCAGGATGACTGATGCATTTTTATGATCTGTTCCACACTTCAGTAAATCAATAGCGATTATTCTTCAAATCCTTCTGCCTCTGGGCAGCAAAAAGGACAGATTTATGTAACATCTGACAGTGCAGACACACAGGAAGTAGGATAGTCAGACCTGATTCCGCAGCAGAGACTGAGAAAAGAGAGAAAGAAAAAGAAGAGAGAGTGGGAGAAAGACGGAAAAGGTCTTTATTCTGACCTTGTGCTTGAGGTTGCTGATGAAGGAGCGGCTCTGGGATTTCTTCATGCCATCTTTGGAATTCTGGAAGACACACACACACACACACACACACACACACACACACTGAGTTTCCATGTTTTATGGGGACTTTCCATAGAAGTAATGGGCCTCATTTAACAATCTAACGTAGAAACGAACACAGAAATCATCTTACAACAGGGTTCACGTGTGATTTATCAAACATTCGTATGCTGATGATCCCATTGTACCAATGATCGTACGTTGATAAATGTGGCGGCTTAAAACAATCGTCATTTGAATATCACGCCCCAAAAAGTTCAAGGTTTAGGAACTTTTACGTAGAAACGTAACCCGGCCAAGAAGAGGAAGTAATCTCATGAAAGAGAAATTGATCTTACTTCAAAAACACCTGTTAACCTTGTAATTGCAAATAGTAACATTAATTTATATGTATATTAAATGCTGTTAAATAAAATGAAACATTTACGAACATTATAAACACTATAGCCTAGGCTCTCACTCCACAACAAATCCTTTAAATTTAATGATATTCAGAACAGAACAATAATGAAAAATAAGTTGCTAAATTACATATTTAACTATAGAATAAAACACAAATTAGGCTATAGTGGCATTCATTATTAACAACACGTCAAGCCAAAATGAATTTATTTAAAGCGAAAATGAAACGGCAGTGGGCTCACCTCTCATTCAGCAAGAATCCAAATATGTTTCCATATTTCCCATGTAACGTTTGGTTGCTAAACTATTATTTATTATGTAGACAATTTAAATTAATCAGTAACATTTATGTTTGGTTGACTGGATTTTAGTTTGATGATGAATAGATGCACTCTAACAAATCTTGGGTTATTTTTTATACCCAAGTCCTGGGTTGAGCCTTTTGGGTCATTTTTGGGTTATTGGGTTAGATGTAACACCCCAGTGTTTGGGTAGGTTTTGTGCTACCCAGCTCTTGGGTCAGACGTAACATCTCAGTGTTTGGGTAGTTTTTGTGCTACCCAGATCCTGGGTCAGATGTAACAACCCAGTGTTTGGGTAGGTTTTGTGTTACCCAGCTCTTTGGTCAGATGTAACATCTCAGTGTTTGGGTAGTTTTTGTGTTACTCAGATCCTGGGTCAGACGTAACAACCCAGTGTTTGGGTAGGTTTTGTGTTACTCAGCTCCTGGGTCAGACGTAACAACACAGTGTTTGGGTAGTTTTTGTGTTACTCAGCTCCTGGGTCACACGTAACATCTCAATGTTTGGGTAGTTTTTGTGTTAACCAGCTCCTGGGTCAGATGTAACAACCCAGTGTTTGGGTAGTTTTTGTGTTACCCAGCTCCTGGGTCACACGTAACATCTCAGTGTTTGGGTAGTTTTTGTGTTACCCCGATCCTGGGTCAGACGTAACAACCCAGTGTTTGGGTAGTTTTTGTTTTACCCAGATCGTGGGTCAGATGTAACAACCCAGTGTTTGGGTAGTTTTTGTGTTACCCAGCTCCTTGGGTCACACGTAACATCTCAGTGTTTGGGTAGTTTTTGTGTTACCCCGATCCTGGGTCAGACGTAACAACCCAGTGTTTGGGTAGTTTTTGTTTTACCCCGATCCTGGGTCAGATGTAACAACTCAGTGTTTGGGTAGTTTTTGTGTTACCCAGCTCTTGGGTCAGACGTAACAATCTCAGTGTTTGGGTAGTTTTTGTGTTACTCAGATCCTTGGGTCAGACGTAACAACCCAGTGTTTGGGTAGTTTTTGTGTTACCCAGATCCTGGGTCAGACGTAACAACCCAGTGTTTGGGTAGTTTTTGTGTTACCCAGATCGTGGGTCAGACGTAACAACCCAGTGTTTGGGTAGTTTTTGTGTTACCCAGATCCTGGGTCAGAAGTAACAACCCAGTATTTGGGTAGTTTTTGTGTTACCCCGATCCTGGGTCAGACGTAACAACCCAGTGTTTGGGTAGTTTTTGTGTTACCCAGATCGTGGGTCAGACGTAACAACCCAGTGTTTGGGTAGTTTTTGTGTTACCCAGATCCTGGGTCAGAAGTAACAACCCAGTATTTGGGTAGTTTTTGTGTTACCCAGCTCCTGGGTCAGACGTAACAACCCAGTGTTTGGGTAGTTTTTGTGTTACCCAGCTCCTGGGTCAGACGTAACAACCCAGTGTTTGGGTAGTTTTTGTGTTACCCAGCTCCTGGGTCAGACGTAACAACTCAGTGTTTGGGTAGTTTTTGTGTTACTCAGATCCTGGGTCAGACGTAACAACCCAGTGTTTGGGTAGTTTTTGTGTTACCCAGATCCTGGGTCAGACGTAACAACCCAGTGTTTGGGTAGTTTTTGTGTTACCCAGATCCTGGGTCAGACGTAACAACCCAGTGTTTGGGTAGTTTTTGTGTTACCCAGATCCTGGGTCAGACGTAACAACCCAGTGTTTGGGTAGTTTTTGTGTTACCCAGATCCTGGGTCAGACGTAACAACCCAGTGTTTGGGTAGTTTTTGTGTTACCCAGATCCTGGGTCAGATGTAACAACCCAGTATTTGGGTAGTTTTTGTGTTACCCAGCTCCTGGGTCAGACGTAACAACCCAGTGTTTGGGTAGATTTTGTGTTACCCAGATCCTGGGTCAGATGTAACAACCCAGTGTTTGGGTAGTTTTTGTGTTACCCAGATCCTGGGTCAGACGTAACAACCCAGTATTTGGGTAGTTTTTGTGTTACCCAGCTCCTGGGTCAGACGTAACAACCCAGTGTTTGGGTAGATTTTGTGTTACCCAGCTCCTGGGTCAGACGTAACATCTCAGTGTTTGGGTAGTTTTTGTGTTACCCAGATCCTGGGTCAGACGTAACAACCCAGTGTTTGGGTAGTTTTTGTGTTACCCAGATCCTGGGTCAGACGTAACAACCCAGTGTTTGGGTAGTTTTTGTGTTACCCAGATCCTGGGTCAGACGTAACAACCCAGTGTTTGGGTAGTTTTTGTGTTACCCAGATCCTGGATCAGACGTAACAACCCAGTGTTTGGGTAGTTTTTGTGTTACCCAGCTCCTGGGTCAGACGTAACAACCCAGTGTTTGGGTAGTTTTTGTGTTACCCAGCTCCTGGGTCAGACGTAACAACCCAGTGTTTGGGTAGATTTTGTGTTACCCAGCTCCTGGGTCAGACGTAACAACCCAGTGTTTGGGTAGTTTTTGTGTTACCCAGATCCTGGGTCAGACGTAACAACCCAGTGTTTGGGTAGTTTTTGTTACCCAGATCCTGGGTCAGACGTAACAACCCAGTGTTTGGGTAGTTTTTGTGTTACCCAGATCCTGGGTCAGACGTAACAACCCAGTGTTTGGGTAGTTTTTGTGTTACCCAGATCCTGGGTCAGATGTAACAACCCAGTGTTTGGGTAGTTTTTGTGTTACCCAGATCCTGGGTCAGACGTAACAACCCAGTGTTTGGGTAGTTTTTGTGTTACCCAGATCCTGGGTCAGACGTAACAACCCAGTGTTTGGGTAGTTTTTGTGTTACCCAGATCCTGGGTCAGACGTAACAACCCAGTGTTTGGGTAGTTTTTGTGTTACCCAGATCCTGGGTCAGACGTAACAACCCAGTGTTTGGGTAGTTTTTGTGTTACCCAGATCCTGGGTCAGACGTAACAACCCAGTGTTTGGGTAGTTTTTGTGTTACCCAGATCCTGGGTCAGACGTAACAACCCAGTGTTTGGGTAGTTTTTGTGTTACCCAGATCCTGGGTCAGATGTAACAACCCAGTGTTTGGGTAGTTTTTGTGTTACCCAGCTCCTGGGTCAGACGTAACAACCCAGTGTTTGGGTAGTTTTTGTGTTACCCAGATCCTGGGTCAGACGTAACAACCCAGTGTTTGGGTAGTTTTTGTGTTACCCAGATCCTGGGTCAGACGTAACAACCCAGTGTTTGGGTAGTTTTTGTGTTACCCAGCTCCTGGGTCAGACGTAACAACCCAGTGTTTGGGTAGTTTTTGTGTTACCCAGCTCCTGGGTCAGACGTAACAACCCAGTGTTTGGGTAGTTTTTGTGTTACCCAGATCCTGGGTCAGACGTAACAACCCAGTGTTTGGGTAGTTTTTGTGTTACCCAGATCCTGGGTCAGACGTAACAACCCAGTGTTTGGGTAGTTTTTGTGTTACCCAGATCCTGGGTCAGACGTAACAACCCAGTGTTTGGGTAGTTTTTGTGTTACCCAGATCCTGGGTCAGACGTAACAACCCAGTGTTTGGGTAGTTTTTGTGTTACCCAGATCCTGGGTCAGACGTAACAACCCAGTGTTTGGGTAGTTTTTGTGTTACCCAGATCCTGGGTCAGACGTAACAACCCAGTGTTTGGGTAGTTTTTGTGTTACCCAGATCCTGGGTCAGACGTAACAACCCAGTGTTTGGGTAGTTTTTGTGTTACCCAGATCCTGGGTCAGACGTAACAACCCAGTGTTTGGGTAGTTTTTGTGTTACCCAGATCCTGGGTCAGACGTAACAACCCAGTGTTTGGGTAGTTTTTGTGTTACCCAGATCCTGGGTCAGACGTAACAACCCAGTGTTTGGGTAGTTTTTGTGTTACCCAGATCCTGGGTCAGACGTAACAACCCAGTGTTTGGGTAGTTTTTGTGTTACCCAGATCCTGGGTCAGACGTAACAACCCAGTGTTTGGGTAGTTTTTGTGTTACCCAGATCCTGGGTCAGACGTAACAACCCAGTGTTTGGGTAGTTTTTGTGTTACCCAGATCCTGGGTCAGACGTAACAACCCAGTGTTTGGGTAGTTTTTGTGTTACCCAGATCCTGGGTCAGACGTAACAACCCAGTGTTTGGGTAGTTTTTGTGTTACCCAGATCCTGGGTCAGACGTAACAACCCAGTGTTTGGGTAGTTTTTGTGTTACCCAGCTCCTGGGTCAGACGTAACAACCCAGTGTTTGGGTAGTTTTTGTGTTACCCAGATCCTGGGTCAGACGTAACAACCCAGTGTTTGGGTAGTTTTTGTGTTACCCAGATCCTGGGTCAGACGTAACAACCCAGTGTTTGGGTAGTTTTTGTGTTACCCAGATCCTGGGTCAGACGTAACAACCCAGTGTTTGGGTAGTTTTTGTGTTACCCAGATCCTGGGTCAGACGTAACAACCCAGTGTTTGGGTAGTTTTTGTGTTACCCAGATCCTGGGTCAGACGTAACAACCCAGTGTTTGGGTAGTTTTTGTGTTACCCAGATCCTGGGTCAGACGTAACAACCCAGTGTTTGGGTAGTTTTTGTGTTACCCAGATCCTGGGTCAGACGTAACAACCCAGTGTTTGGGTAGTTTTTGTGTTACCCAGATCCTGGGTCAGACGTAACAACCCAGTGTTTGGGTAGTTTTTGTGTTACCCAGATCCTGGGTCAGACGTAACAACCCAGTGTTTGGGTAGTTTTTGTGTTACCCAGATCCTGGGTCAGACGTAACAACCCAGTGTTTGGGTAGTTTTTGTGTTACCCAGATCCTGGGTCAGACGTAACAACCCAGTGTTTGGGTAGTTTTTGTGTTACCCAGATCCTGGGTCAGACGTAACAACCCAGTGTTTGGGTAGTTTTTGTGTTACCCAGATCCTGGGTCAGACGTAACAACCCAGTGTTTGGGTAGTTTTTGTGTTACCCAGATCCTGGGTCAGACGTAACAACCCAGTGTTTGGGTAGTTTTTGTGTTACCCAGATCCTGGGTCAGACGTAACAACCCAGTGTTTGGGTAGTTTTTGTGTTACCCAGCTCCTGGGTCAGACGTAACAACCCAGTGTTTGGGTAGTTTTGTGTTACCCAGCTCCTGGGTCAGACGTAACAACCCAGTGTTTGGGTAGTTTTTGTGTTACCCAGATCCTGGGTCAGACGTAACAACCCAGTGTTTGGGTAGTTTTTGTGTTACCCAGCTCCTGGGTCAGACGTAACAACCCAGTGTTTGGGTAGTTTTTGTGTTACCCAGCTCCTGGGTCAGACGTAACAACCCAGTGTTTGGGTAGTTTTTGTGTTACCCAGATCCTGGGTCAGACGTAACAACCCAGTGTTTGGGTAGTTTTTGTGTTACCCAGATCCTGGGTCAGACGTAACAACCCAGTGTTTGGGTAGTTTTTGTGTTACCCAGATCCTGGGTCAGATGTAACAACCCAGTGTTTGGGTAGTTTTTGTGTTACCCAGCTCCTGGGTCAGACGTAACAACCCAGTGTTTGGGTAGTTTTTGTGTTACCCAGATCCTGGGTCAGACGTAACAACCCAGTGTTTGGGTAGTTTTTGTGTTACCCAGATCCTGGGTCAGACGTAACAACCCAGTGTTTGGGTAGTTTTTGTGTTACCCAGCTCCTGGGTCACACGTAACATCTCAGTGTTTGGGTAGTTTTTGTGCTACCCAGATCCTGGGTCAGACGTAACAACCCAGTGTTTGGGTAGTTTTTGTGTTACCCAGATCCTGGGTCAGATGTAACAACCCAGTGTTTGGGTAGTTTTTGTGTTACCCAGATCCTGGGTCAGACGTAACAACCCAGTGTTTGGGTAGTTTTTGTGTTACCCAGATCCTGGGTCAGATGTAACAACCCAGTGTTTGGGTAGTTTTTGTGTTACCCAGATCGTGGGTCAGACGTAACAAGCCAGTGTTTGGGTAGATTTTGTGTTACCCAGATCCTGGGTCAGATGTAACAACCCAGTATTTGGGTAGTTTTTGTGTTACCCAGCTCCTGGGTCAGATGTAATCACCCAGTGTTTAGGTAGTTTATGTGTTACCCAGATCGTGGGTCAGACGTAACAACCCAGTGTTTGGGTAGTTTTTGTGCTACCCAGATCCTTGGGTCAGACGTAACAACCCAGTGTTTGGGTAGTTTTTGTGCTACCCAGATCCTGGGTCAGACGTAACAACTCAGTGTTTGGGTAGTTTTTGTGTTACCCAGCTCCTGGGTCAGACGTAACAACCCAGGGGTTGAGTTATTTATTACATGCTTTTTGCACCCTCTTCAGGAGAGAGCAGTGCAGTTCCATCAAATTGGTGCATGCCTTCGGTATAATACAGGTTTGTGTATGTTTTATTTTATCTAAAAATTCATTATTGTTCTGTATATAGTTTAATTTTATGCAAAGCAACATATGATGTGAGCCACCTAAACGAGTGTCGCGTCGTTCTTTTCGTGTGATGGAAAAGCCTGATGCCTTGCATAAAATTTAATGATTTTATTCAAAAAGATACAGGTTATAAATACTTGGGATGTTAAAAATGTTCTCAGAAGTGTACACTGATTATTTATGGACAGGTTATGGTGTCGGTCACAGCATTTTTTGGCTACGAGTGAAATGCAGGAGGTGGTCTGAAGTTAGCAGTTCCCCCACCGAACATGAGCCATCTCCGGCACAAGATCCAGCGGCGTTAAGGTGGAAACAGGACAACAGAGACTGGTCGATTACATTTGAATTACTTCTAAATGTTTAATTTTTCCATCTAATATTTGTTAAACGAGAATAAAGGAATTATTGTGCAAACAAGTGGCTGTGTGGAGTATTTAAAAAAGTTTAGAGGATTTAAGTTAATATGTAAACATTAATTCATGTATGAAGCAAAAAAGATAAGCTAGTATTATAGTAAAAATGAATCAACACATTATGCTGTGTTAAATAAACAACCCAATTTTCTGGATTAAATGAACTCAACATCAATCTAAATGAACAAAATGCTCTCATTATAATTCTTCACCAGATCATGCTAAGTTCACTTGCATACACAAGCTGAGACTTGACATGAGATTTGATCGTAGCCACCGCTCAGCTCACGTACATACTGATAAATGCAGTTTTGTGTGGAAATGAATGTACACCCAATTTTCTTCCACACGTTTGTTTTATAAATGAGTTTGAAATAACATGAGGGTTAGTAAATGATGTTTTATTTCCCATTTTGTGATTGAACTGGTCCTTTTAAATGCATCTAATTCTAACTCAAACATTTGAGCGTCAGAATGTATTCAAATGAGTATTTGCGGTCACGCATGGACAGAGAGAGACGTTTTTACATGCAGTCATGCATAAAATTAGTACAACATTAACTTAAAATCATCTCCAGACAGACTCTGAATTTGAGCGCCTGCTCAACGGTTCTGTTTTTTTTCCATAAATATTAAGCAGGAACACTGGAGGGGAGAGAAAATCCCTCTGTGCATTACAAACGGCACATCAAAATGAATGTTTAGAGAGCGCAAAGTCTAATAATAGGGCAAGAAGAGAGGCAGAACGAATGCTAATTAAGGGATGCTCCGTGTCTTTTTCTGGATTGCAAGACTAATGTGTGAGAGCTGATTAGCTATTTAATTCTTTTCTCTGTTTTTGTCTGTTTCTTTCTTTCTTTAGAGCTGCCTCTAATAGTAGGGACTGAGATGGGTTTGTACTTTACTGTTTTAAGAACAGCTTCTTGCATCATAATATCTCTACACAGAATTTCAGAGTTACAAAGAGCATGTTACCTTGCGCAGGTTTCTTTGGAGGCCCTCATGGGTGGCACGGAGCAGCGCTCGGATGGAGAAACTGTCGGTGTCCTCTTTGTCCCCGATCTGAGACTCTTTCATCAGAGAGTCAAGCTTCTTCCTGATGTGGGACTCCACCTGGTGCTGACTGGGCCCGTTAGACTGAAATGCAGAAAGGTGTGGTGTCAAAATGTGCAGTCTACATAAATAGAGATTAAGGAAGAAAATAGTGTCCATTATTTCTAAGACCACTTACACTGAAAACTGAAGATATAAAACTTTCAACATGCTTTGACAAAAATAGGAACTTTGCTTCCAGGTACAATTCTGCTACACAGACTGGCTTTTCACACTTGAACTAGTTAACCCTGGGTCATTCTAAACCCCAGGTAAACAGAATCCTGGGTTAAAGCTATCTGGTTACTTTAGATTGAAATTTGTTGCCCATTCTCATGCCACAACATCACTCCGCAACATTGCTCAAAATGTTGCCCTGTTTATCATCACCTTAAAGCCCCAAAGTATACAACACTTTTTATGCGTACACGAGGGTCAGCGTACAGTAATGCAAATTTCTTCATCAGAAGAGTACACGCACACTGTACTTGCACCGCTGGATTTTTGTAACCGTGTGTACTTTGTACGCACAGGTCGCATATGCGCATTTAATTTTTTTTCCAGTAATTAGTTTATCCACAAGGTGGCAGCCGTGCCCTGGGGGCATCGATTCACAAGGTAGTCAAAGAAAAACTGCTTAAACAGAACAGAACGGAACACATGCAAGCTACAGCAAAGATGGAGGAATACATAGACGAGAGATTGTGTGAAGAGATTAGAAAGTACCCTCATTATTACAACTCTAGCATGAAAGAATACAAATATATTTACATGGGTTGTAACTCGTGGCGAGATATTGCTCAAAACGTTGAACGCCTGTCTATGCGTACGATTCAAATGAAGTATGCTTTGCAAGGTTGTGCATTCGACTGTGCATGTAAAAAACAAAGTATACGCAGGGCTTTACACTTTGCAAACAGTACTACCAATTTTATACTGAACGAACTTTTCGGACTATAAAGAATGAAATTGAAAGAATCACATTTTCTGTCACCATTTGTCACTTTTCCCCTCAAACGTTAAAGCATAGCCTACTGTTCATACAGTGTGCTGTGTTTTCATGACTGTCCGAAGCATGTGAATATGGTCACGTTCACACAGCAGTAGAATACAGTTGTCAGTCCAGTATTTGAGTCCTTATTCCAACCTGGTCTCATAGGAAAGACGTGTCTGTTGGAATGTTTTCGCAAGTTGCCAAAATACGTTCCAATGCGTACATATCACTGCAGTTTCCAACAGAAATGAACGTTAGAGGCAGTAACACAGTTATGATTACGGGGTCAGATTATGGATTAATAAAGACTCGTTTTCACATCTTCTTGCACAATATTATGTTATTATGTGCACAATTTGTAAACGAATATGTTGTGGACTTTGCATCGCTTAACCAGCTCCATATGTTTTGTTTTTCTGACATAACAAGCTTGCTCGGTAGCTCAGCTAATATGGAATTGTACTTAAGATGAGGAAGCCCTGGGTACGAATCCCGTGAAAGGCGTCAGGGTAAAAGAGCTCAAAGAGAGAAGCTAAAACAGCACGATTACAGATGCTTTTTAATGTCACATTTGCTTTTACTTACTATAGGTTTATGGTTAGGATGAGGGTTTGGTTTAGGGTTAACTGCATGTAATTGTGCATAATTTTTAGTTATTACTATAGTACCTACATGTAACAAGTATATTAAAGTATAGTATAGTTACCATACAGTACAGTCCAAAAGTTTGGAACCACTAAGATTTTTAATGTTTTTAAAAGAAGTTTCGTCTGCTCACCAAGGCTACATTTATTTAATTAAAGATACAGTAAAAAACAGTAATATTGTGAAATATTATTACAATTTAAAATAACTGTGTACTATTTAAATATATTTGACAAAGTAATTTATTCCTGTGATGCAAAGCTGAATTTTCAGCATCGTTACTCCAGTCTTCAGTGTCACATGATCCTTCAGAAATCATTCTAATATGCTGATTTGCTGCTCAAGAAACATTTATGATTATTTTCAATGTTGAAAACAGTTGTGTACTTTTGTTTTCAGGATTCCTTGATGAATAGAAAGTTCAAAAGAACAGCATTTATCTGAAATACAAAGCTTCTGTAGCATTATACACTACCGTTCAAAAGTTTGGGGTCAGTAAGAATTTTTATTTTTATTTTTTTGAAAAGAAATGAATACTTTTATTCAGCAAGGATGCATTAAATCAATCAAAAGTGGCAGTAAAGACATTTATAATGTTACAAAAGATTAGATTTCAGATAAACACTGTTCTTTTGAACTTTCTATTCATCAAAGAATCCTGAAAAAAAATATTGTACACATTAAATGTTCTATTTCGTTCTTCCTGACCGCCAGAGGCAGTGCTTCACACTGGATATTATCTCTCGTTGCAATTGCATAGGTCGAGTTTAATACCAACAAAGTCCCTCGTGACCAGGATGACTCGGGGTGCTCCCCTATTTAACCCCGTGACTTCCTGCAGACTGTCCCTATAATCTTCTCGCGTGCACATATTGCAGGTCATAGAATATTATATAAAAAAAAAACCAACACTTTTGGAATCCGTTCTTCACAGCTTCGCAACAAAACCATTGTTGGTGTTTCGCGACTGCGCGTCCTCCAGAGGCTGCAGCGGATTCAATTGGAGTTTCATTGAAAGAAACAGATCACGATCGGAAACAACGACGACTGGTGAGTTTGTTTACATATACGCTTGGGGTTCGTTCACGTTTTCCCGGCATTGTTTTGGTCGCTAGAACGGAGTGTTTCCGCTCTGTGGTACGGCCATATAGTGCTATAATAAACTGTAGATGTAGTTAGACCACGCTAGGAGTGTGTGCGCTCTGTATAGCGGTCGGTGTCTGTGCTACAAGAAGTACAATACTCTGCTGGGAGCTTGTTGAAGTAACACAGTAGTGGAGGCAATTAAAATTGTGGTTATATATATATATATACTTATACACTGAAATACTAAGTGTTTGTATATATATATATATATATATATATATATATATATATATATATTATTCTCTAGATATTCTGGTAACAAGGACGGCTGAGTCCAGCAACGGTCAGAGTGATTCCGCTCGTCCTACAAAAATAAATTGTTGTCAGAATGGAAACAATATCTCATACTTGCGCATTGTGCATGACCATGCTGCAGATGGATGATGGGCATGACTGCTGCCCTTGCTGTTTAGGCTTGGAACACTTGAGACAAGGCCTCACAGAGGATGCCTGCATGAACTGTAGTGTCATGTCTTGGGAGTGGAGAACTTCGAGGATAGCTTTGGTGGAAGGACTTTTGGGTGAGTCGCTACCACCACCTCCGCCGAGTAAGGCAATGCATAAGCGCAGAAATGTTGAATCAACCAGTGCTTCTGCTGGAAAGAGTTGCAAGGAAGACCCCTTAGTCAAGAAAGTGGATGTGTTGACTGCTGAGTTTGCTCAGATTAAGTCTTTGCTTATGAAATTACAACCGGGTGAGAAACTAGTGTCTGTAGTCGAAGCCCCCACCACGGAGTCGCCCATTATGGAGGAAGATATTCTGTCAATGGCGGCTTCTCACAACCAATTTTATGATGTGGAAGAAGTGGAGGTTGTCTCTGATCACCAATCCCATCTCTCCCATGATGGCTCCCAGGGCACTGGTCATGGATCTGTAGGAAGTCCACAGTCGGAGCTAGAACTGGTGAAGCAAGCTCTTCAGGCTGCGTTGGCTCGCCTAGGTCTTGACACAGCCCCGGTGGTGGCAACCACTTCCAGCGCTTTTTTCAGAGGTTCAGCGCAACCCTCTCCTCTTACTATTCCACCATCGAAAGATTATATTGAGGAGTTGCAAAGATGCTGGGCTAACCCTAGATCTCTTACGCACCCCACTAGTGCAAGCAGAGCATTGGCTGCGATGCAGGATGCAGACACTTATGGCTTGGGTCAAATGCCGAAAGTTGATCCAATTATTGCCTCTTTTGTTCTCTCCCCAGAGGAGGTCTTAAGGCCTAATGTTCGTTGCCCCCGGCCTCAATGCCGGATTACAGATGATCTTCTTATCCAGGCATATAACACAGCAGCACGAATGGGTCGCATTGGCAATTCTCTCTCACATCTCATGCTGGCCCTGTCTCAATCTCTTCAAACATCAGGAAATGATCCTTTAAACTCGAACTTAAGTGATGCCTCGCTTCAGGCAATGGCATTCATGACAAGAGAGCTGGGCAGGCTGATGTCGACGCTCACACAGACACGCCGCCAAGTCTGGCTGGCACAATCACCTCTGTCTGAGGCATGTAGAAAGACACTAAGGGACCTTCCAGTAGTTCCAGGACAGCTCTTTGGACCAGCTGCACAGCAGACGCTGGAACGCAGTGTCCAGGTGAATCAGACCAGGCAGCAATTTGCTGACCTGAGGAGAGTTCCTCAGTCTCAATTACATTATAGGCAGCCCTCTAGGGGGCATGATCTACCACGGCCTCAGTTTTCAACACGCCCAGGTGATACTCACAGAGACCAGCCTCAGCCACAGCGATCTCAGCGAGTGGAGCATTCTACTCAGCGGCCCCGGGCTCGGGGACAGCAAGTATTTCAGGCCCCAAGGGGCAGAGCACCTGGCCAACGGCCCTCCAGGGATTTTAGAGGCCAGGGACGCAGGACCTGAAGGTCTGCGGCCAGCCGTCGGACGTTTTACTCCTCAGCAGCTCAGTTATTGGGAGACAACAACCTCCGACCCATGGGTTATAGCAACACTAACTCAGGGGTACAAGCTGCAGTTCCGACGGCGGCCGCCCGCTTTCAACGGGATCAGAATGACCATAGTCTCAGACCCCAACAGTTCATTTTCACTAAAACAAGAAATAGCGCAACTTCTACAGAAGGGTGCCATCGAACCAGTAGAAGGGTCAGAACGGCTCGATGGGTTCTTTTCAATATACTTCTTAATTCCAAAGAAAGACGGGGGAGTAAGGCCCATACTCGACCTTCGCGGCCTAAACAAGTTCCTGAAGGTCTTACCATTTCACATGTTACGAATAACCGATGTTCTCCAGGCGGTCAGGCAGCAGCACTGGTTCACCACAGTAGACTTAAAGGATGCGTACTTCCATATTCCAATTGCTCCACAACACAGGCCATTCCTACGCTTTGCATTTCAGGAACAGGTCTATCAGTTCCGTGTCCTCCCATTCGGCCTCTCCCTCTCCCCACGGGTCTTCACCAGGTGCATGGCTGCGGCACTGGCTCCAATCCAAGCTACAGGACTACAAGTGCTTCCGTACTTGGACGACTGGCTCCTTTGCTCCCACTCACAGGAGCAGGCAGTGCTGGAAATCACACAGCTACTGTCACATATTACCCGTCTGGGTCTTTCTGTGAATTTCAGCAAGAGCCAGCTAACTCCAAGTCAGTCTTTGGGGTTCATAGGTGTCATGCTAGATTCACGAGTAATGAAAGCCTCGCCATCAGCACAGCGGGTGGACAATATACAGCTCCTCCTACAACAGTTTCGAAGGCAGGCCAGACTTCCGTTCAGGTGCATCCTCAGGCTCATGGGTATGTTGGCGGCAGCAGTTGCTGTCATACCGCTAGGCCTCCTGTCACTCCGCCCATTTCAGATATGGGTGAACAGTCTCCACTTGAATCCCGTTTGGCACAGGAACAGGTGGATCAAGATTACAGAACGATGCCTTCTGGCCTTGAAGCCATGGAGGAGGAGGTCGTATCTGACCAAAGGGGTTGCTCTGGGCGTGATTCCCTCTCGGAGGGAGGTAGTCCAGACCGACGCGTCTCTTGCAGGCTGGGGGGCAGTCTGGCAACACAGAGCAGTCAGAGGACATTGGAACCCCCAGGAGAAGAGCGAGAGTATAAATACCCTGGAACTTCGTGCAGTACAGTTGGCTCTAAAGCACTTTGCACCATTTTTGAAGGGCAGGCACATTCTTGTCAGGTCCGACAACACTTCAGTGGTCTATCACATCAACCATCAAGGGGGCACGAGGTCCAGCCAGTCCCTTCGGGTATCTCAGGAACTGTTGACTTGGGCCTTCCCACAGTTTGCAAGCATCAGAGCGATGCACATTCCGGGGGTGTCAAATGTGGTGGCAGATTATTTGTCGCGCCACAGACCTCCATCAGGGGAGTGGAGACTCAACCCAGAGGTGGTAGAGATGATATGGCAGCGGTTTGGCAGGGCGGAGGTGGACCTCTTCGCCTCTGCGACATCGACCCATTGCCGTCTCTGGTTCTCACTAGTGGAGGAATCCAGTCCTCTGGGGCAGGATGCTCTAGCAAACGCTTGGCCAGATCAGTTACTTTATGCCTTTCCCCCGATACCATTGATCTTGGCAACTGTTCACAGGGTCCTTCAAGGACACCACAGACTGCTGTTGGTAGCGCCGAACTGGCCGGGGAGACCTTGGTTTCCAATGATGTACAATCTCCTAGAGCAGGATCCCTGGAGCCTTCCCAGGAGAAGGGATCTTCTCCACCAGTTGGAGGGTCAGATTTGGCACCCGAATCCAGACCGCCTGCAGCTCTGTGTTTGGCCTCTGAAGGGCCGGAACCACTTTTCAGAGTCTGCGATCGTGAGGTGCAAAACACCATATTGAACTCCAGAGCACCTTCTACCAGGAGTGCTTATGCCTGTCGATGGAAGCTCTTCACTGATTGGTGCAGGAAGCATGCAATGGCCCCAGAGCAATGCCCTGTTCCCATGGTTTTACGTTTTCTGCAGTCTCTGTTAGAAAATAATAGGACAGTGTCTACCTTGCGAGTATATGTGGCTGCAATTTCGGCATATCATGTGCGAATAGATGGTAAGCCATTGGGGACTCATGCCTTGGTTACTCAGTTTCTTAGAGGTGCTCAACGGCTGCACCCTCCTCAGCCCACTCGGGTGCCCTCATGGGACCTGAGTCTAGTCTTAAAATCTCTTACATTGCACCCGTTTGAACCTCTGGAGCAGAGTGACCTGAAGTGGGTCTCACTGAAGACAGCGTTTCTCTTGGCCATTACTTCGGCTAAGCGTGTGAGTGAGCTCCACGCGTTATCAGTCAGCACATCTTGTATGCGCTGGAATGCAGAGGGTTCAGTAGTGACATTATGGCCGAACACAGCATTTCTCCCCAAAAGGCTCTCTGACAATTTTAGAAACCAGGCTATTGAGTTGACAGTGTTTAATCCTACAGTATTGGGTACACAGGAGGAGGGAAGCAGACTTTTATGCCCAGTAAGAGCCCTCCGGGCCTATCTGAGGGCCACAGAAGCTTTCCGGCAATCAGACCAACTTTTTCTCTGTCATGGGGGGCCAAAAAGAGGTCAGCCCCTCTCAAAGCAGAGATTGTCGCACTGGGTAGTGGAGGTGATCACCCATGCGTACAAATCTAATAATTATTCAGTGCCATTGGGGGTGAGATGTCATTCAACAAGGGGCATCTCAGCGTCTTGGGCTGCACTAAAAGGTGTTCCTCTTAGTGATATTTGTGCAGCAGCTACATGGTCATCAACAAGTACCTTTTCCAGATACTACAGGGTTAATGTGGCGGCTTCTGATACCATTGGGGCAGCGGTCCTTTCTGGGCCCTCAACTTCCTCTTAAGGGTAAGCAGGACCTCCTCGTGACCTTGTTGTTATAAGTCATCCAGTGTGAAGCACTGCCTCTGGCGGTCAGGAAGAACGAAATAGAACGAGAGTTACGTATGTAACTGCGGTTCTATGAGTTCTGGATGACCGCCAGAGCTTTCTGTCACTCGGAGTCGGTGCGAGAAGATTCCGTAGGGACAGTCTGCAGGAAGTCACGGGGTTAAATAGGGGAGCACCCCGAGTCATCCTGGTCACGAGGGACTTTGTTGGTATTAAACTCGACCTATGCAATTGCAACGAGAGATAATATCCAGTGTGAAGCAGTGCCTCTGGCGGTCATCCAGAACTCATAGAACCGCAGTTACATACGTAACTCTCGTTTCTTGAGCAGCAGATCAGCATATTAGAATGATTTCTGAAGGATCATGTGACACTGAAGACTGGAGTAATGATGCTGAAAATTCAGCTTTGCCATCACAGGAATAAATTACTTTGTGAAATATATTCAAATAGAAAACATTTATTTTAAATTGTAATAATATTTCACAATATTACTGTTTTTTACTGTATTTTTAATTAAATAAATGTAGCCTTGGTGAGCAGACGAAACTTCTTTTAAAAACATTAAAAATCTTAGTGGTTCCAAACTTTTGGACTGTACTGTAAATGCTTGTAAGTATATTCGGCTGTAATTATGAAATTACATATCAAGATGTTCTACTTGAGTGGGTCACAAAAAGCAAAGCATTTAATAATAATTTAAAAACTCTAATCAATTTGCCATTTAATGGCAATTAAGATACAGTTAAGTGTGCGGAAACATTACATTCAGTTCATACATAAGTATATTCATTTTAAGTATATAATTTCCATAATAAGTATGCTACGTCCTTTCCAAGGGTACACATGCAGTGTTAATTCTGTAACTTTAAATGGGTACCAAAATAAATATGCACTGCGCGTGCGGTGTGATGTGTGTTCTCTCTCTCTTCACTTCAATGGCTATTCATGAGTCATTTTATTAAAAATCAAAGCCGGGCATACTGATCTGAGAGAGCAATAAAGGGCTCAAAGTGTTCCAATTATGCAAAAAATAGGATCCATTTTGTTTTTGTTTGATTTCTTTCTCTTTTTTGACCAGGTAAATGGCTTCAAAATCTCTCAGCCATAATGAGCGTCAACTTCCAGCAGGGCCGGCGTGTTTCTTGTATTTCCTGACACGTTTAAGTAGGCATGTAATGAGATGAAGGATAGAAACCTAACTGGCTCCCAGCAATGACTTGTCTGAGTGGATCATTAAACATTAATTGCTCCTAAACAAAACAACATGAATATTTTGCAAGGGTACATTAAAATGCTATTAAAGCATTCTTCATTCAAGATCAACAAAATAAGTGCTAGGAAACCAATTTATTGTTGATAAGTCCAGGAAAATAAATCGATTTCAGCATCAAAATCTGGACGAAACAGGCGGATTGTAAAGCAGGCTCTGCTAATGGCAGCGCTGCTGGATGGATCTCTTGGCAAATGGCCATGTTGTTGCATATAAGAGGTGTTTCCACAAAAACAGAAGCTCACCGGGGGTGCAGTCTGTGATTGATCGGCTTTTAGAGATGGACACCAACAGCTCACTGTGAGCCAGAACGGTGTGAGGAGGCAGCCAGACAAAATACTGGCTCCATCAAAAGTGAGAGATTTTCATTAGAGGTGGAGAAGGTGATAACGCATGAAAAGAAAAGAGACAGCTTGAGTAGCAGAAAAAGTGAAAAATTTTAAATTTAAAAGTGCAACATGATCTTATTGGTAATTATAATTAGGTATTTGTACATAAAGTGTAGTAGTACAATATTAGACGACATAGACGCATTTAGCTATTCACTCTCGATTTTGCATGACATAGTCAGTTGCTCCACATAAGAGGATTTTTTAATGTATTGTACCACTAACATCCATCATTACAGTTCTTAAGTGTCACAGTGCTTAAGTGTTTCATAGCTTATGCTCTCATAAACTGCCGGTACTTTGTTGTGCCGCAGCTCGAGGGAGACCCGCAGATTTACTCCCTCGCAGGCGCTGACATGCTAGTAGTATCTGTTGCACAGCTTCTCTCTGTTTTTATCTTAAAGTCCCCCTGCAGTGAAAAGTTTTTAATGTTGTTTATATGTTTTTAATATGCAAACCATGTGCAAATTCATCAGTCATCATTACTGCTCAGTATTTTCTCCTTAAAATGGCAGTGTATCGAAGATAATTTCAAAAACCGTCCATTTTCTACGTCACAAACATACAGAAGAGGATTAGGGCCAAGCAATAATAAAAAAATAAAACCATCTCGAGATTAAAGTTGTTAAATTTTGAGAAAAAACTCGTTAAATTACGAGAAAAAAATCGTTAAATTACGAGAACAAATTCGTTAAATTATGAGAAAAACGTCGTTAAATTTCGAGAAAAAAGTCGAGATAAAATGTTGAGAATAAAGTCATTAAATTATGAGAACAAATTTGTAATTTAACGAATTTGTTCTCGTAATTTAACGACTTTTTTCTCATAATTTAATGAGTTTATTCTCAACATTTTATCTTGACTTTTTTCTCAATATTTAACGAGTTTTTTCTCATAATTTAATGAATTTGTTCTCGTAATTTAACGAATTTGTTCTCGTAATTTAACAACTTTTTCTCGTAATTTAACAAGTTTTTTCTCGTAATTTAATGAGTTTATTCTCAACATTTTATCTCGACTTTTTTCTCGAAATTTAACGAGTTTTTTCTCATAATTTAACAAGTTTATTCTCAACATTTTATCTTGACTTTTTTCTTGAAATTTAACGACATTTTTTTCATAATTTAACGAATTTGTTCTCGTAATTTAACGACTTTTTTCTCATAATTTAACAAGTTTATTCTCAACATTTTATCTTGACTTTTTTCTCGAAATTTAACGAGTTTTTTCTCATAATTTAACGAATTTGTTCTCGTAATTTAACAACTTTTTCTCGTAATTTAACGAGTTTTTTCTCGTAATTTAATGAGTTTATTCTCAACATTTTATCTCGACTTTTTTCTCTAAATTTAACGAGTTTTTTCTCGAAATTTAACAACTGTAATCTCGAGATGGTTTTATTTTTTTATCATTGCTTGGCCCTAATCCTCTTCCGTACAAACATGGTACCAATCCCGTCACACTTTTCTTCTATGACTTTCTAAAACGTTTCTGAGGATGCTGACTATGAGATGGTGATGGTTTGTTGAACATTAACAACACATTATTACCTGCTTGATAACATAGTCAAGCCAAAGCCTAATATCAGTTACCATTAAGTGTCCGACGTCGTACAGAGCAATTCATAAAACGTATTACCATTCAACTTGTAGACGAGCCTGTATAATTCACTCTTTCACTTCTTCTTCTGAATCAGTTTCTGCTTCACACTTATATGGCTGAATTAAACCAATATTTCCAATAGCCAGTGTAGCGTTTGTTGAGAGAGTGGATCAGGTAATCCAAGCTGGTGCGATTGAGTAGAGGCGGAGACTAATTTGCATATTCACGAGTCTGCGTATACTAAATGAAGCAAGGGTGTAGAGTTATATTCAAACTATTTTAAGGCATGAAGAAGGAAAAAAACATATAAATATGTCATTTTGATTATCAAAGATGAGTTTTAAGGGATAAAATTATTGACTGTAGGGAGACTTTAAAACATAAGCTTGATTGAGTTTGACGTGTGTCATATGCAAACAAGGGGGGTAAAATTTTCCACTTTAAGCTCTTGAGTACTGATGAATGGTTACAATAATGTTTTTCATTTAAATTTAGTTCTTTACAATAAACTTAAGCTTCTTTAACTTTGTTTTGGTTTCACTTATATTGCTGCCTGCCATATTTACAGATAGTTTATTGTGCTTTTTGTCAGTCTGTATTTTGCTTAATCCTTGTGTACATTTTTTTTAAAAATCAGAAGGGAATCTGGAATAGTTTTTTTTTTTTTCAAATTTGTTTCTGTCACAAATTATTTAATTCATATTTATGAAGTTGTTTTTTAATATTAATAAAATCTTTGTTTTTCTGCAGTAAATTCAAGTATAATTTACTACAATATAATTTGTTTCAGTGTGCGACAAAAACAAATGTGTGTTTGATTTGTAATGTGTTGGATCACAATTCATAATACATCATACTGTAAATGCATTCTCAATGTTGTTGCATGGGGCACAACAGTGTTTATTAGCGTTTATTAATGTTTCCTTCTACACATCTGTGTCATTGTATTTGCATAAAGTATGTTTGTCTTAAAATGTAAGGCCTTTTAAGTACAAACAACTTTAGAGATGTTTTTGTTTTGTAATCAATACGTTTCAGTGCCTGCCCACCCATATAAAAAAATACATGTACCTTTGTAGTGCAAAAATGATTGAAATCTCTCTGCTGAGTGTGTGTGTGTGTGTGTTAGTAATCAATCCCGCTGCTCAACCTTAACTGGTGTGTGTTACAGTCTTACCATGCTATTCTTCAGCTTGAAGTCATCTTCAATCTCATCAGCACTGTCATCGTCAGACACCTCACCCTCTTCAGCATCAGCAGACAGGTACGGAGGAAGACGTTTCCCCTACAGACAAAAAAAAGGAGCAATGAATGCTTCCATAATCATTTTTACAGTACTTGTCAGCAAACAACCCCATTATTGAGTGTTAGATAGTGTTTCACCTCTGTTTAAACCATCGACAGCTGGTGTGTGTTGACACAGCACCTCAGATATTGACACTAGAACTGAATCCATACTAATGGCTCTTGGACACAGGCGGAAGATAAGTGTAGTATGCAGCCCCGGGGCCAATGAAGTAGCATTTTCTTTTCAAGAAGACTGAAATGCAATGTTTTCTCAGGGGACGTGAAAAACAGAATTATTCCATGTTTAAGTGCTTTAATCGGGTCCGTGGTGCATCCACCAACACAGAAAATGTGAAAAAGGAGGTAACACAGTGTCATTGTTACATATGTTACATGTAGTTACTATAGTAATAACTATAAATTATGCATAATTACATGCAACTAACCCTAAATCAAACCTAATCCTAAACCTATAGTAATTACATGCAGTTACCTAACATTACTCAGTACTTAAATGTATAGTTACAGTGTAACAAAGACACCTTAAAATAAAGTGTAACCAAAAAGGACAACCCAGTAACTTTGTTTTGGCAAGCATTTCTTAGCAAGCATGTGAAAAAACGAGCCGCTCAGATTTTGCTCCCCTTGTGATGTAGGAAGAGGATGTTATTATAATATTACTGCCCCTTAATATGCATGTTTTCACCCATGGCGCCGGCAAAAAGTTGTAACTTCTTCCTGAGTCTCTCCATCAGTGTCGACTCCGGTTTGAACAATGTAAGGCTGAACACCGTTACTGACAATCCTAATTTTGGCTGCGTGAGATTCTCCAGCTTTGTTGTTGTTGAGCTGTTAAAGCTCCGCCTTCTTCTGGAAAGGGGCCGGGAGCAGCAGCTCATTTGCATTTAAAGGGACACACACAAAAGCGGCGTGTTTTTGCTCACACCCAAATAGGGGCAAATTTGACAAGCTATAATAAATGATCTGTGGGGTATTTTGAGCTGAAACTTCACAGACACATTCTGGAGACACCAGAGACTTATATTACATCTTGTGAAAATAGGTAATAGATCCCCTTTAATAACCTGTTATTCAGACAACAGAGGACCCTCATTTGGTACACTGAGGATAAAGAGTGTCTTAGACTCTTCAGAGCACTGAAACACGTTTAAGTATCAATAAACCTAAAACTCCAAGCACAAACCCTTGTCTCCTCCTCATCTGTCGGTCTCTCTCACAAACACACTTGTGTGAGGGCTGGTGGGAAATAAGAGTCACCGGTGGAAGGACAAGATGGAGGGAAAATCAATTCCATGCTTTTGACCTACAGAGTTTGCACAAACAGTCTGGCGGAGGGAGCTGACATTGTGACATGTTTAAGTGTGTGTGTGTGTGTGTAATCAAAGGAGACCCGTGTTCGAGTGCAGGGGATTTACTCAAGTGTGCTCCAATCACAAAGGCTCCCTGCTGGGTTTGAGAGTCTGCCGTCACTGTTT
Source organism: Megalobrama amblycephala (assembly GCF_018812025.1). Taxonomy (NCBI): domain Eukaryota; kingdom Metazoa; phylum Chordata; class Actinopteri; order Cypriniformes; family Xenocyprididae; genus Megalobrama; species Megalobrama amblycephala. The sequence goes on along the minus strand of NC_063062.1, from coordinate 37,649,920 downwards.
GCTCAACTAGGAGAGGCCTGTAGAGTCGCAGGCTGGCAGTGCCATCTGTCTTGACCTGTTTTACTAATGCCAAACTCCTCGCTGGCACAATGACGTCCGTATTTACACATAGCAACACTTTCTTCTCATACGACTGACCACCTGTCATCCCATTACATCTTTAAAGAAATAATTTAGCCAAAATGAAAATTCTGTCATCATTTACTACTATAAAAATATCTCAACTCAAGGTTTAAAAACAACAAAAAGCATCCACACATTCTTTGTCTTCTGAAGCAGCATAATAGCTTTGTGTGAGGAAAAGACTGAAGTGTAAAGGCCAGTTCACATGAAGAACGATAACTATGAAGATATACAGTGGGTACGGAAAGTATTTAGACCCCCTTAAATTTTTCGCTCTTTGTTATATTGCAGCCATTTGCTAAAATCATTTAAGTTCATTTTTTTTCCTCATTAATGTACACACAGCACCCCATATTGACAGAAAAACACAGAATTGTTGACATTTTTGCAGATTTATTAAAAAAGAAAAACTGAAATATCACATGGTCCTAAGTATTCAGACCCTTTGCTGTGACACTCATATATTTAACTCAGGTGCTGTCCATTTCTTCTGATCATCCTTGAGATGGTTCTGCACCTTCATTTGAGTCCAGCTGTGTTTGATTATACTGATTGGACTTGATTAGGAAAGCCACACACCTGTCTATATAAGACCTTACAGCTCACAGTGCATGTCAGAGCAAATGAGAGTCATGAGGTCAAAGGAACTGCCTGAAGAGCTCAGAGACAGAATTGTGGCAAGACACAGATCTGGTCAAGGTTACAAAAAAGTTTCTGCTGCACTTAAGGTTCCTAAGAGCACAGTGGCCTCCATAATCTTTAAATGAAAGACTTTTGGGACGACCAGAACCCTTCCTAGAGCTGGCTGTCCGGCCAAACTGAGCTATCGGGGGAGAAGAGCCTTGGTGAGAGAGGTAAAGAAGAACCCAAAGATCACTGTGGCTGAGCTCCAGAGATGCAGTCGGGAGATGGGAGAAAGTTGTAGAAAGTCAACCATCACTGCAGCCCTCCACCAGACGGGGCTTTATGGCAGAGTGGCCCGACGGAAGCCTCTCCTCAGTGCAAGACACATGAAAGCCCGCATGGAGTTTGCCAAGATGGTGAGAAATAAGATTCTCTGGTCTGATGAGACCAAGATAGAACTTTTTGGCCTTAATTCTAAGCGGTTTGTGTGGAGAAAACCAGGCACTGCTCATCACCTGTCCAATACAGTCCCAACAGTGAAGCATGGTGGTGGCAGCATCATGCTGTGGGGGTGTTTTTCAGCTGCAGGGACAGGACAACTGGTTGCAATCGAGGGAAAGATGAATGCGGCCAAGTACAGGGATATCCTGGACGAAAACCTTCTCCAGAGTGCTCAGGACCTCAGACTGGGCCGAAGGTTTACCTTCCAACAAGACAATGACCCTAAGCACACAGCTAAAATAACGAAGGAGTGGCTTCACAACAACTCCGTGACTGTTCTTGAATGGCCCAGCCAGAGCCCTGACTTAAACCCAATTGAGCATCTCTGGAGAGACCTAAAAATGGCTGTCCACCAACGTTTACCATCCAACCTGACAGAACTGGAGAGGATCTGCAAGGAGGAATGGCAGAGGATCCCCAAATCCAGGTGTGAAAAACTTGTTGCATCTTTCCCAAAAAGACTCATGGCTGTATTAGATCAAAAGGGTGCTTCTACTAAATACTGAGCAAAGGGTCTGAATACTTAGGACCATGTGATATTTCAGTTTTTCTTTTTTAATAAATCTGCAAAAATGTCAACAATTCTGTGTTTTTTGTCAATATGGGGTGCTGTGTGTACATTAATGAGGAAAAAAAATGAACTTAAATGATTTTAGCAAATGGCTGCAATATAACAAAGAGTGAAAAATTTAAGGGGGTCTGAATACTTTCTGTACCCACTGTAGTTAAAAAAACCATTCCAACAAGTTTGACGCTCAAGAAAGTGCATCCATCCATCATAATCGTACTCCACACGGCTCCGGGGGGCTAATAAAGGCCTTCTGAAGCGAAGTGATGCATTTGTGTAAGAAAAATATCCATATTTAACAAGTTATAAAGTAAAATATCTAGCTTCTGCCAGACCACCTTCCATATTCAACTTATGAAAAAAGTGTAACTGACGCGCATTTTTCATAAGTCGAATACGGAAGGTGTAGGATGTAGCGTAAGCGTTTTGAACGTTAAATACGGAAATGGTGGAAGCTAGTTATTTTACTTTATAACTTGTTAAATATGGATATTTTTCTTGCACAAATGCATCACTTCACTTCAGAAGGCCTTTATTAGCCCCCCGGAGCCGTGTGGATTATGTTTATGATGGATGGATGCACTTTTTTGAGCTTAAAACTCGTTGGAGTTTAACAAAAGAAACAAATAAAAGAGAGAATAGTGGGGAACAGAACAAAAGCAGGAAAAGGAAAAGCATAATTGAGGATTTGAGGTTTTGGTAAGCAGCAGAATCTGAGAAGTTCACATCGTACCTTTAAGAGTATCTTTCCTTTGAGGCTGTTCGGGCTGGGGATCTGCTTGGGGTCTTTGTTCAGGGCCTCCGCCACATCCAGCTTGTCTCCGAAAATCTCTTTTAGGTGCTGAGCGATCTTCTTCTGCTGCTGAATGCTGCAGTGATTCTCTATGGACAGGATGACGGGGAACCTGACGCAGCAGGAGACGGAGAGAGAAAGGATGAGGGTGACAGTAATCACAAACCAGGGAACAGCAAGAACAGTCAGCAGCTGCTCTCTGCCTCCAGAACCTTCCTCCGACATTAACCTTTCATCCATATTTCTTTCATCTTGACTCATCTTCACTGTCATGCTCTCTCTCTCGCAATCTCGTGCTTTCCTGTCGGTCTCTCTTTCTACTTTCTTTCCTCTGCCGTCTTCCTGTTCTGTTTACTTCATTTATGATCTGCACACTCAAAAAAAGTTCTCGACATTGCTCACATTGCTCTAACAAGGTGTTTCCAAAAGCATGTGAGAAAACACCACACATCTTTCTCTTAATCAGTATTTTTAGTCTTGTTCAGTGTTGGGTTAAGTTACTCTAAAGAAGTAATTTAATTACTAGATACTAGTGCTGTCAAACGATTAATCACAATTAATTGCATCCAAAATAAAAGTTTGTTTTCATAATATATATGTGTGTACTGTGTATATTTATTGTGTATATATAAATACACACACATACATGCATTTAAGAAATATTTACATGTATATATCTATATATATTTATATTTATATTATATATAAATATAATATATTTTGTTACATGTATACATGCATGTGTGTGTCTATATATACACAATAAATATACACAGTACACACATATATATTATGAAAACAAACTTTTATTTTGGATGCAATTAATTGCAATTAATCGTTTGACAGCATTAGTAGCTACTAATTACATCTTCAACAGATTTCTGCACTAATTACTCTCTCTAAAAAATATTGCATTACTAATGACTTTCTAAATCCCGTATCAACCTCAACCAGTTGAACAATACAAGGGCAGACATGAAATTGCTGCTTTAATTCTTTCAAATAAATAATATAAAATTGCATAAATGATTGAAGTTACCAAAGTACATATTTAAAGGAAGAATGCTGCATTAAAAACATTATAACATTTTAACATTAGATGATAAATCGAAATAGAATAGAAATGTTCTATAGTCTACAGTATTTAATGCAATTACATCAGAATTAACTGTAATTAAATTACAGAAAAATTAAGAGTAATCCCTTACTTTACTTTTTCAAGGGAAAAGTAATTAAATTCAAGTAATTAATTACTTAGTAATGCATTACACATAACACTGGTCTTGTTTTCCAATGAAACTGTCTTTAAGATAAATTGACATTGTATATATATATATATATATATATATATATATATATATATATATATTTCTATACAATGTATAGAACAAGATATTAAGTATTTTCAGGGTATAAATATACATTGAATTAGATTTTTTCTTAACATTAGTGAGGTTATTAATTTAATATTTAATTATATTTTTCTGAAGTTTACACTTCTTATTTTGTTTTTCTAGTAAATTTACCCTGTTTTAAGGATGTTTATAGAAAAAGGGTTCTGATACATTTTGATCAATGAACCTTTCAGGTACAGATTTAAACAATTACACAATAAGCATCAATAATATAAAAATGAACATCTAGCTGAGAAAAATCTATAAATATCTAGCAATTAACTATTTTTTAAAGCAGAATATATATTTATTAAACAAATTTACAAACTTTTTAAGATTTCAGGCCTGGAAAACACAATTTTAAAATTATCCGTGACCAAACAAGACAAAAAATTTTTTTTTTTCACACGGATTCTGAATTTGATGGCTACATGTTCTATACATTAACAGGGAGTACACAGATATATCTATTTTAGTGTTTTAAAAATGATTCTGTGCAGACAAGCTATACCTGACTGTCAGGTCTGTCTGGGAATCAGGGAAACCCCCTGGGATTTAAAAAGCTCTACATTGTGAGTGACATTCCCCTCACACTCATGAAAAAAACAAGAGAATCAGAAAGAGGGAAATGGAAAGACTAAAAAGATGCCCTGTAGGGCTACAGTCACAGCGGTGCTGTCTCAGCAGGTG